>NW_021821438.1:0-70563 GCF_901001135.1 Rhinatrema bivittatum | reverse complement strand
AAAGGTCACTGAAACCTGGGAATTCTGAGTGAGCTATCTGAGGAGAGTTACTGAAGCTTGGAGATTACAGATGGACCGGTCCTAGAAAGGTCACTGAAACCTGGGAATTCTGAGTGAGCTGAGGAGAGTTACTGAAGCTTGGAGATATTACAGACGGACGTCCTAGAAAGGTCACTGAAACCTGGAATTCTGAGTGAGCTGAGGAGAGTTACCGAAGCTTGGAGATATTACAGATGGACCCGTCCTAGAAAGGTCACTGAAACCTGGGATTCTGAGTGAGCTATCTGAGGAGAGTTACCGAAGCTTGGAGATATTACACATGGGCTTGTCATAGGAAGATTCCTTGGGGGGGGTGCATGTATGTATGAATTATAGACAGGTGGTCATGGGAAGATTAAGGGCTGGAGGGTGGGAGTATAGTTGGACTGTCATAGGAAGGGGAGGGATTATGGATGAACTGTTCAGATAGATTATTGAGGCATGAAGTGGAGATTATGGATGAGGTATTATGGGAAGGTTTTGGATGAGTCTTCATGAAAAAGTTACTGAAGGTTGGATAAATTATTATGGGCAGGCTATTAGAGGAAGGTTGCTGATGGTTGTACATACAGCGTATGTGTGTTACAAACGAGCCATCACGGGAAGATTGAGGGTTGGTTGTTGCTCATAGAATTTGCATAACTAAATTATTTAGGGAATGTATCTGCCCCCAGCTCACAATAAAGATGAGCGATTACTGACAGTCTTTAACAGTGCACCTCAGAGCTTCACAACATCCAGTATTTTCAACAGTTTAACTGTGTCTGTTTGGAGCTGGTGATCCTTTGATCCTTCTGCTGGACACTGAGCATTAGCCTCTCATCACCCATGAAACCTAGCAGGTAGGAGACAGCTCCTCTTCTGGCTTAGCATTTGAGAGTTATAGTCACAAGAGTATTTAATGTTTCCCCCTAAAATTCTACAAGTATGATATAAGCCAACTTTCCTGCATTTTACAGTGCTGCAGGTGGCATAGTGGGTTTATGGTTAAGTGCTATTAGCTGCATGGCCTACTGTTCCCCTTTGGGTTACTGTAAATGGTACCCGCTGCATGACCTATGGCAATATTTCTAAAATATAGATAAGATTTAAATATAAAAAAAAGTAAGTGTTCCCAGGAGAGCTGTGACCTTGCTGCATCTCACATCCAAAATCAAAGGATAAGGAAGTAGCACGCTTCTTGTCAGCACAGCTGTCGGGTCAAACTCATCTGGGTCACAACAGCAGCCAGGTAAAGACTGCCTGCTACAGCAGATTATGAGGCTATTTCACTCCTGTCAGGCCATGTATTTACTTGTCAGCCATTAAGTTATAACTCGATTTGGCAAAGCTGACCATGAAACATAAGACAGGATCACCATTTTCATACACAGGGAAGCCCTTTATTAGCGGCATAGAACAGGTGCTTCTGCAGGAGCACAAAATGCTTAGAAGCCCAATGCTTGTGGCATAGCACAGATCTCTCACCAATTTAAGCAGGAGGGGCAGGGTAGCAAGCGAGAAGGAAGGTCCACTGCCCAAAAGGAGACACACAGTTTCACAGATCTGATCTGGTCCTGGTAAAAAATCTGTGGAGTCCTCAGAGCTACTCCTAAAGCCTGCAGGAGCGCAGAGTCGCAAACCACACGACTGCTCACATCTGGTGCTCCCCAACATTGCAAAGGCAATGGATAGAACCTGCACAGCACAAAGGGGCTACATCAGAGGCCCTAGCACAACTGCAATCAGCCATAGCTGTTGGACTCTGTCTGAGAAGTGGTTCCAACACTGAAACATTGTCAGACTTCAGTTCCTCTAGTCATCAGGCTCAGTGACGCACTGTTCCACAATCTCCTTCAGGTTTGGATTCTCCATTGCAGCTGCTACACGCTCCTTGTCGTTAATTTGCTTGTTAACTGGAATTTAAGAAAAAGTTACAAAAGGAGGACAGATTAACACACCCAGTGGATGCTGAAGTCATCCTGCAAACCCCTGCAGCTGCCCAGGTGCGTTCAGCTGGCTGCTGGACCCCACTTCTTTACATCTAAGTTACTACATTAAGTGGATGTTCTGTCTCAGGCTGTAGTTTTATTAAGTTGATTTCTAAATGAAAAGGCAACAGTCTTAGCAACCTTTTGGGATCCTGCCAGGTACTTGTGACTGGTCTGACCCAGTATGTCAAGTCTTATGTTCTTACAATTGTACCTATAGTCAGGGCAGGGAGAGCACAAGGCACTGAACAGCTCTTGGGATGAGGGGCTGTGTCGGGGCCTGAAGTGCCCCTTTGACAAAATGTAAATCAAATAAATAGATAAAGGGACTAAGGTTTGATTCCTGGCTCAGCTCTTCTACGTCACAGTTCGCCAGGACTGAGGATGCTGTTGAGGCCGTGTTCAGGGAGGGAGGGTGACAGGCAGGTACAGTCACCATGCAATAGCAGCTTAGAGTGGTTGGATTTAAGGTTCCTGACCCCCAGCTGAGGGCTGCAGTTGCAAAGGAATCAATGCCACATTCCAGCCCTGGTTCTGATTGAGCTGGAAACCCAAACTAGCTTTGGGGTAAAGTTCAGTAACAGGATGGGGAATGAAAAACAGCAATCGAGGAACATTAAGTAATCTAAACCTGAGAACTACAAAATTTTGCAGTTCGAAGAATTTAGCTATTAAATTACTCACCGAACGCATGTCACCAGGTCACATTCTGGCACTCTGGGGGGAGATTTTTTGGGTACACCTCAGGTTACTACCCCCCAGCAAAATATTTACAATGTAGAGAAAAGACTGAGCCAGCTGAGCAGTCGGGATAGCACACAGAGGAAGGACATATACATCTATCTTCAGGTTTGTGACGAATAGTACTGCAGTCCCAGAAAGAGCGATGCTGGGTCACACTTACTGTCTTCCTCTGTAGAATGTGTTCCTTCAGAAATGTAGATCTCCAGCTGCAGAACACACAATAAAGGATGCAGGTGTCATTATACACAAGAGGGCAGCACTGAGCTGAGGGTCTCAACCCAGGAAAAGCTTTTTCTATGCAGTGCCAGAGGTAACCTGAAGGAAGCAGCCCAGGAAAAGTTTACATATACAATGCTGAGGGCAGGGGTGACAGCCGTGCTGAAGCTAAACCAGTTGCTTTAATTAATCATTACTAAGACTAAAGTATTTGCATACATCTGCTGACATGAGAAGAGTGAGGTAATTTGTCCCCGATATGATTTATATCCTGTGTACCAGGATAATCATCCAGGGACTTGCTCTGTTAGTGTTTTTCTTGGGGTCTGCTACAAATCTGATCACTGTACACAGCAAATGCACAGGAAGAGCAGCTCACTTGCTTACCTTGTGCTTGAATGGCAAACATCTCTGCAGTTTAACTCGCAACAGAGACCTGTTCAGAAGAGGAAAATAGCGTCACTTCTCCAGTCGTCTCATCGCCTGCTCTGCATCCTGATGACAGTGGGTAAAGTCTAATTCTCTAATCCCTTTGCCCTGAACAAAGCTGTAATGCATTAAGGATTTCATTGCTCTGGAGCTTTCACTCTGACTTTATCTACTCCAGCAGCTCAGAGCAAGAAGTGGAAAGGGAGCATTATAGAAGGAAAAAGAGGAGAAGGGGGAGAGGTGGCCCCAGGAGGTGCTCGGAGAGTCAACAGCAATATGTATAGCAAAAAAGCTGCCTCCTGATTTCTAGCACAACAGCAGGACAATGAGAGCCAAAGCAGAAGGTGATGCAAAAGGGAGCTGTATAACAGCTATTGTGCAGCTGTATTTATCCCTGAGGATGATGTTTGAGAAGGAGCCAGTAGGATCTGTAAATCTTCATGAAGGCGTGAAAGAAACGGGTCGTCTTGCACTGAGCACAGCTCTCAGGCCATTAGGCCAGCCCAACTGCATTCTCATTTCAAAAAGTGCTCAGCATAAGCAGTCCAAAGGAGGGAGGCAGCCGGCACTACAGGTTACACAGGCGCTCCAAGCTTACCTATGAGAGTGGCCAGAGAGCAGTGAGGCACTGTTGGTGTAAACCTGATTGTCACCAGATACTCCTCCTGTGAGATCTCCTGCACATCAACACAGCTCTCAGTCACTACATCCAGCTCCTCTAACGTGTTTGGCTTCTCCGGATCACGGATGGTTCGAATTATGTCTAAAACAAAAATAAAATCTCCAGTCAGCTTTTACAACAGCCAGAATGCTGCTCCTTAGGCTAACAGGGTTAATACACCGGGCTCTTGGTAAAAATATAGAAATGACGGCAGAAAAGGACCAAATGAAATGATCCACCCAGTCTGCCCAGCAAGCTTATGCCAGTATCTGTTGCACTGTGCAGGTTACCCCCATGCTTATCAGTTTCCCAGACTGTAAAAGTCAGGGCCCTTGGATTCTGTTTGAATCCAATTTCCCTTATCCCTTGCCGTGGAGGCAGAGAGCAATTATGGAGCTGCATCAAAGTATCAGGCTTACAGGCCGGTGGAGCGCACTGTTAGCCCAGGTTTGCACGCGTGTTTCTGACGCGTTAGCTTTACCCCTTATACAGTATGGGGTAATAGCGCATCGAAAACGCGTGTCCAACCCCCCTGAACCTAATAGCGCCCGCAACATGCAAATGCATATTGATGGCCCTAGTAGGTATTTCCGCGCGATACAGAAAGTAAAATGTGCAGCCAGGCCGCACGTTTTACTTTAAGAAATTAGCACCTACCCAAAGGTCAGCGTTAATTTCTGCCGGCGCCAGGGAAGTGTACAGAAAAGCAGAAAAAAACTGCTTTTCTGTACACCCTCCGACTTAATATCATAGTAATATTAAGTCGGAGGCCCCAAAAGTAAAAAAAAAAAAAAAAGTAAAAATTGGCCCGCGGGTTGGAAGACGGACGCTCAATTTTGCCGGCATCCGTTTTCCGAACCCGTGGCTGTCAGCGGGTTTGAGAACCGACGCCGGCAAAATTGAGTGTCGGCTGTCAAACCCGCTGACAGCCGCCACTCTTGTCAAAAAGGAGGCGTTAGGGACGCGCTAGTGTCCCTAGCGCCTCCTTTTACCATGGGCCCTAATTTGCACAGGCCACCCTCCTGAATCGCACACCCAGGAGAGTGGCCTGGGCGCTCTCCCGCTCGTTTTTCTGTATCGGCCTGTATGTGATTAAGGGTAGTAAAAGCTGCATCAGCAAGTTACCCCGTGTTATTTGTTCCCCAAACCCCTAAAGGTTGGGCCCTCTTTGGTTGATGTCTGAATCCAATTCCCCTTTTCTCACTGCCGTTGAAGCAGAGAGCAATGATGGCATTGCATTAGCAGCAATGCCATCCTTGAGCAAATAAACCCTAGCTCATGAGCAAATAAAAAACAACAAAATACTGGTAGCAACGTTGTGCCCTCTTGGGTCAGCAGAAGGGTAAACTGCAGTGGGAGGTCTGCATGTGAGAGAAGTAGTGAAAGTCCTAAAGCAATGCAGCATAAGAATCTCATATTAAGCAAGGGGAACTTTAATTAAGCTCATGAACTGCAAAAAGAAGAGACTTCAAACTTCCCTTACCCGTTTTCAGCAAAAATGAATGATTTTCCACTTTATCACACTTAAAAGTAGAGCTCTGAGCATCCGCATCTGCTAGGAGACGAAGACATACTGAGGATCTGAAGTCACTGCAGGGATATATCTAGGGTGACGTCAGCTTTGAAATCTGACTCTATCTCCCATCTGCTAGCAGAAGTGCACATAACCCACTGGTCCTGAGTCCACCTGGCTACAAGCTAGGAAAAGTGTTATTTGTGGAAACAAGCGGGACAAATGGCAGTTCAGATGTGAGCAAGATATGCCGGGGTAACTTTTAGCCTCAGACTTTAGGGATTTAATCTTCATGCGACAGTTAAATATTCTATTTATTTTATTTTATTTTTTTGTATACCGAAGTTCAACAACAGTCATCACATCGGTTCACATACACAGACTAGGCGCATCTTCTCTAGCACACCACGATGCCTCAGGTTTGGGAAACAGTGTGTGGGTTTCCAGGGAGGGAGGGAAGCTACATAGGACCTTTTGGGGAGGGAGAATTGTGCGAGGGCACCTGAGGAAGGAGGGGGGAGGAGAACTGTGCGAGGGCACCTGAGGAAGGAGGGGGAGGAGAACTGTGCTTGGGTCCCTGTGGGAGGGGGAAGAGCAGTGCAAGGGCCCCTGGGGGAGGTGTGGGGGGAGAACTGTATTAGGGTCCCGGGGGGGGGGGGTGGAGGGGAGAGCTGTGCAGGGGTATCTACGTCAGTGCCCGGGGGCCCCAGGAGGTGAGTGGGAGTGAAAGCTGCACAAGTCCCCGGAAGATGGAAGGTGAGCGCTACCACTTCCGGGGTTACAGCCAAGGTCAGTGCTCCGAACTGCGAAGACCGTTACCATAAACCTCTAGCGCCTTCTCTTCCATCCTCTTCTTCCTCTGCACATGGTCCCTGTCAGACAGCCTCACAAACCGCAGCAAGAGCCCGGCCACAGAGTGCGAAAACCAGCCGGACACCGCCTCCATGCCGCGGCGCCGCCATACTACCGTCACACTGCTTCCGGGCCTGCGTGCGACGTCGTAACGTCACCGACGGGCGCTGCGTGGAACGCCATCTTGGGTTTGGGCAAAAATGCAGTAGGAATCCGAAACATTCTTTAAACGTTGAAGTTTCTGCAGGTGTGATCAGGGGGATATGGAAAGTTTGGCTAAATTGTCCGAATCATTACTCTTTTAGCTATCTTGCTGCATCTGATGAATTCCTTTTGGCCTGAAATAAAGATGGCGGCGACTGGTGTGCGCTAGTGTCTCCAGGGCAACCGGTCTCGTGCGATCAGCTGACCCTTCTAGGCCGGAAGTAGTTTGTACCGCGGGGCCCGGCTCTGGTCCTGGGATGTTGCGGTGCTGTTGTTGCCGTTGGGCCCCGCAGGTCCGGCCCCGGGGCCCTCGCAAGTCGCCCTCAGCGGGCTTCGGCCTCCGGGCCTGTGCTGCCTGCTGTGCCAGGATGGTCTTCACGTCTCCAGCCTGTGTGGGAGCCGGGGAGAGGCTCACATCTCCGGCAGCTTCAGCCAGTAAGTGTCGCCCGCGCCTCTGTGGCGGAGGGCGGCAGCAGGGGTGAAAGCTAACGTTACAGACTTCTTGGCAGGAGCGCTTTACATGCATCATTGCCCAAAGTAATTTACAGAACCATTAAGTTACAAAAAAAAAGATATAAATGCACTGGAGAAGGTTCTGAGAAGGGCAACCAAAATAATAAGGGGAATGGAACAACTCCCCTATGAGGAAAGACTAAAGAGGTTAGGACTCATCAGCTTGGAGAAGAGACGACTGAGGGGGGATATGATAGAGGTGTTTAAAATCATGAGAGGTCTAGAACGGGTAGATGTGAATCGGTTATTTACTCTTTCGGATAATAGAAAGACTAGGGGACACTCCATGAAGTTAGCATGGGCACATTTAAAACTAATCGGAGAAAGTTCATTTTACTCAACCCACAATTAAACTCTGGAATTTGTTGCCAGAGGATGTGGTTAGTGCAGTTAGTGCAGTTAGTGTAGCTGTGTTTAAAAAGGATTGGATAAGTTCTTGGAGGAGAAGTCCATTACCTGCTATTAATTAAGTTGACTTAGAAAATAGCCACCGCTATTACTAGCAATAGTAACATGGAATAGACTTAGTTTTGGGTACTTGCCAGGCTCTTATGGCCTGGATTGGCCACTGTTGGAAACAGGATGCTGGGCTTGATGGACCCTGGGTCTGACCCAGTATGGCATGCTCTTAGAGGTTACGGAAAGCATGAGGGGTGATGCATGGAATATCCTGCTGGAAGAGGTGGTGAAGGCAGAAACTGCAAAGGAATTTAAAAAAACCATAGAGGATCCTTAATAGCTAGAGAATGGGAATGAAGAAATGGAGTAACCGCTGTTACACCTGAAGTTTACATTTCTGCCTGAAGCAGCAGTTACTGCATGGGCGACTGTTATTAACCAAACAACCTGCTGGGCAGTTTGGATGGACCATTTTGGCTCTCTCTGCCGTCAGGTTTTCAGGATATCCAGAAAGGAATATGCATGAGAGAGATTTTCTTATAGTGGAATACTGGGTTGAGAACCACTGCCCTAGACCATTGCTTGAGCTTCGCTAGATCCCTCCTCGTGTTTTCCACACCTTCCTGACTGTCCATTCTATTGCAGATTTTGGTATCATCGGAAAAGGCAAACCTTTTCCAATGATCATTTTGCTATATTGCTCATGAAAGCATTGAAAAGAATCGGTCCAAGGACTGATCCCTGAGAAAACTCCTTTTACCACTACCCTTTGTCACCACCCAGTCAGGCACTCTAGGTCCCATACCAAGGGCGCACAATTTATTTGTAAGTCTTCTGTGCGGAGCAATGTCAGAGGCCTTCCTGAAATCCAAGTCCACTACGTCCAGCGCTCTCCCCTGATCCAGCTCTCTGGTCACCCAATCAGAGAAATTGATTAGATTCATCTGACAAGATTTACTTCTGGTAAAACCCTGCTGCCTCGGATCTTGCAATCCATTGGATTCCAAAAACTGCACTGTCCTCTGTTTTAGCAAACAGAGGTGAGACTACCTGGCCTGTAGTTCGCAGCCTCCTCTTTATTCCACTTTTATGAATAGGATCCACATTTGCCCATCTCCAGAACTAATCATGACTCTAAAGAAGCATTGAAAAAGTCAACCAGCAGAGCTGCCAGGACATTTTTGTTCCCTTAGTATCTTTGCTTTATCCCATCTGGCCCCATTGCCTTATCTACTTTGTTTAATTAGCTCCTCACAAACACACTGTTCTGAAATTCTGCTGAGGTTTACTGATCTTATTTGTATTAATTTTATGTGGTTCTGCTCCAGGCCCCTTCCACGCTGAACACCGAACAGAAATATTTGTTAAGCAATTTTGCTTTTTCCTCATCAGCCTCAACATATTCCTCCCCTTCACTTCTGAGTCTGTAACTTTCCATACTGGGTCAGACCGAGGGTCCATTAGGCTCAGCATCCTGTTTCCAGCAGTGACCAATCCAGGTCACAGATACCTGGCAAGTACCCAAACAGTTAAACAGGTCCCATTCCGCTATCGCACAGTGAAAAGCAGAGGCTGTTTCTTAAGTCTGCTTGGCTAATATGACTTTTTCTATCGCCAACAGATCTAAAAAAAAAAAAAAAGTCTTGGGCTCCCCTCATTTTACCTAATTTTCTATTTTTTATTCTGTTTGAATTTTTGCATTCCTGACTACTTTCCCAGCTTCATTCAGCTTTTCCTCTTTTGGTGATCTCTTGTAGTTTAGGAATGCTAACAAAAAGATTAGTTGCCTTTATATCATCTCCCTTTAGTCTTATCTACTTCCCCTAGATTTTCCCATCCAGCTAAAGACTCCTTGAGGTGCTTCCACATTGTAAGAAAGTTTGTTTTCCTAAGGCCTAGGACCTTCACCTTAGAATGAATCTTCATCTCTTGCTCTCTAATACTGACCCACACCATCCAATGGTCACTGGATCCCAGGTGCTCATCCACTACATCATCAGAAACACTGTCCCCGTTGGGAAAAACCAGGTCCAATACTGCCCCCTCCCATGTAGGTTCCCTTACCAGTTGACAGAACAGTTCTCCTTGCAGAGAATTCAGGATTTTCCTGCTTCTAGAAGATACTACAGAAGTATCAGAGTGACTCTTCTTTGCATTGCATGTGCCAGAAAGATACAGAATACTGGCTTGATGAAGAATTTGCAGGCACATCTTGATATGTTGCCTGTATGTATTACATCATATGAGCTCCAGAAGGAGGCGTTCTCTGGCACATTGCAAGTATTAAAAGAGCATTAACAGTAAAGTTGAACTGGAGATTGTTCTCAACTTGTCCTCGCTTACAAATGAGGTTCATTCCTGTCAAGGTATGTTCAAAACAAATCCGTCTGTGAAAGGCAGCAGTCCAAATATTGCATTGAGCCCTAGAAAATCAATATTCCTCCTATGGTGAAAGAACAAGCCAGGTAATCACAAATTCTTTATTTCTTCAACTTAGTGGTGATGTCCTAGTGATGTGTTTTCACAATTTCCAGTGGATAAGCTGTGCCGCCTTGTTATGTCTTTCTGTGTATAGGCCTTCTGATGTCAGCACGGTACATCCAGCAGTGAGATAGATGTGTAACTTTTTGTAGTTTTGTTTTACCGAATCCCTGTTTCTCCATTTTACCTTTTCTGTGCTGGCTGTGAACTATCTTGTCCTCTATCTTCTGCTGAAATCATCAATCTCTCATCTTTAGGTTTAAGTTCACCTCTCCTTAGCCACTGCTGTGTGACATTTTGTTCTTCATCATCCAGTCAGACCAGTCCAAACGGGTTATGCTCATTGACCAGCAGATGGCGACAGAATTAACAGATTCGTTGATATCAGTTCTAATTAGTTCCCATGCTTACCTTAGCCAGCCAGTATTCTCCAGCATCCTGTGCTGTGGACTAGGGCCTGGGGTGAACTGGAAAAGCTTTGCAGGGTGCTTCTGAGGTGAAAGGCTTGTCCCCCTCCCTCAGTTGAGTAGAGTCCTTGGATTTAATCCCTTCCCTTAAGCCATCCATGACCAGGCTCACACCCTCCTGGTCAGACTCCTCCTGCGGGACCTTGATCCCTAGCTCCTTAAGAAGCTGCAGAATCAAGGGCCACAGCTCCTCCTTATGGAAGAGATGCCCTACCTTAGGGCAATCTTCTGTAACATCTTCCGGATGAGACGTGTCATAATCAGAAACCGTGGCAAGGGAGTCGTCTGCCGGCGCAACAGAATCCTCCAGTTCCTCTGGATGCTTGCAGATCCCGTCTTTACTCTTCCAGGCAAAATTCCCAGCCCCCACTGCCTCCAATGCAGTAAGCACCGAGGCTAAGCCTGCACTCGTCCACACCCGAGAGGGGAGGCAGAGGCTGCGAGTGCAGACTTAGCCCCCCACGCTCAGTGCATCAAAACACCATACGGCAGTGGCAGGAGCGTGAGGCCGTTTTTATGGCTTAAGCACTGTTCTTGATAGGGTTTTAACCGCATGGATAAATTACTTTTAAGTCACTCTCTAGTCTATAACATATTTTTTATGAAGACCCAGCAGTTTTAATACAATAAGATGAATGATATTTTATGCTCTTACTTTTGAGTCTTAGTCACTTTAATTCTCTGTCTGCACGCCAGCACCTAAATAATTCTTCGGTCTTTTCGATTTTTTAGAGGCTGTCGTAGAACATGGCTTTGGTAAGACATTAACTCTAGGGAGACATCCATGTGATACATTGTTTCAAGATGTGTTACTCTGTCTCATAAAGTGATGTTAATTTGTTACAATATTCTTTACTGTTTGTCTTGAAGGCAATTGTTTTTAAACATTTTTAAAGAGGCTGAATTGCTGTATGGAGACGAACCACCGGCATGACATACAATAGGTGTTTCATAGTTATTGATATGGATATGGACATAGGCATGTATAGAATCATACATACAATACATACATACAATAGGTGTTTCATAGTTATTGACTTGGATATGGATATGGACATAGGCATGTATAGAATCATACATACAATACATACATACAATAGGTATTTCATAGTTATTAACTTATATATGGACATAGGCATGTATAGAATCATACATACAGATTTTATTATTTTTTAAAGATACTTTTTTTTATAAGGAGTGTTGTCCTTTTAGTTATCTTGATTAGACCATGTTACAATATTTTTGTCATTAAGTGTTGTCTGTTGTTAATGATGTTTGTTTTTTATTTCATATTTTTTATATAATTTCATTATGTTTGTATATGTTTTTATTCACATTTATATGTTTTTTATATGTGATTATATTTGTTTTGTTCTGTCAGCCCCTGAAGCAGCTCAAAGAGCGAAACTCGGCCTGAGTCGGGCTTTTTGTGATGATTTGTGCGGAGTAAAGAGCTCCTGGTGTTCACAGCACCGAGGCCAAGCCTGCACTCGTCCACACCAGGGGAAGGGGAGGCAGAGGCTGCGAGTGCAGGCTCAGCCCCCCCACACTCAGTGCATCAAAAGCCCATACAGCAGGGCTTCCAGGGTCACAGGCGAGGGGGACGGGGGGCAGAAGGAACAGGGCAGGGCTCCAGGGTCACAGGCGAGGGGGACGGGGGGCAGAAGGAACAGGGCAGGGCTCCAGGGTCACAGGCGAGGGGGATGGGGGGCAGAAGGAACAGGCAGGGCTCCAGGGTCACAGGCGAGGGGGAGGGGGGCAGAAGGAACAGGCAGGGCTCCAGGGTCACAGGCGAGGGGGACGGGGGGCAGGAACAGGCAGGGCTTCCAGGGTCACAGGCGAGGGGGGGGGGGGGAAGGAGGAACAGGGCAGGGCTCCAGGGTCACAGGCGAGGGGGACGGGGGGCAGAAGGAACAGGGCAGGGCTCCAGGCCTTTCACCCAATTCCTGAGGTTCATAGTTGTGGGAGAGGTCACTGAAGCTTCGATGCTTGTTGACTGCACACAATGTTGAGGAGACGACGTTGGGTTGGGGCACAGTGTGGACCCCTCCCGTGGGGAGGGGCCCCGTGGGGAGCCAGACTCAGGAAGCAGACCCTGGAGGTGGAAAGCTTTATTGAAGCGCTGTCGAGAGATGGTACTGGTGCAGGAGGAGATGCACTGAAGTCCAGGAAGCTGCCAATACGCCCAGACAGTCTCACCCAGAGCGGGATAAGCCGAACCTGCTGGGTGGAAATGGAGAGCTGGATCCTAGAGGGACTCGCTGAGGAGTACTGCAGGAATCCTCCTGCTGGTTGGTGATGCTGGGACCAGTGGTCCCTGATGTAGGATACTTCTGAGCTGCATAGGCCCGAAAGCACAGATGATCCTGTAAAAGAAGAAAGACCCCCGAGGAGCGGGGGCCCAGAGCTTCTACCCCGGAGGGTAGCGAGGAGTCTAAGCGTGCAGCTTAGAAGCGGTCAGAGTAACTAAACCGAAGTCCTTGCTAACTTGTTCATTCAGAGCGGAGGCTTAAATACCCAGAGGTATTGACATCATGCGGTGGGGACGCCCCCGAGGTTCCTGCCATGACGTGTAGATAAGCGTAGGCAGCGCGCGCCCTAGGAGGCTACGGGAAGGAGCATGGCAGACGGGGACACCCATGCTGAGATGGAGACGCCAAGGGTTTCGGCTCTCGGCACCGGAGGCAGCCATCTTACCCATGGGAGGAGGAGAAAGGTAGAAAAGAGGTGAGGCAGAGCGGTTGCAGCCGTCTGCGACCGGACACAACAGACTTGAATTTCAATTCTCTGTGCTTAAGGGGGCCCGGTAAAGGCTTTTCCTTTCCATGAGTCGGTGAGAAAGTTAGTGGTCAGAGAGAGTGGGACACTCCTGAGCTGGCCTGAAGGTTGGCAGAGCAATGGTTAAGTTGTATCCATTGCTGGAGGGGACACTCATGCTTCCAAAAGTGGATGCTTGTGTGTCGGCAGTGACCAAGAAGACGGCAAATCTTTTATAAAATCAGTGTGACTATCTTTAAATTATTGTTCAGATTCATGTCCATGGTCTAATGCTTTGCTAAAAATATATAAACCATCATGTGAGCTGAGATCTTCCCAACGAGGATCACTTGACGTAGCATCTGTTCCTCACGCTCGTCTGTCGATAATAAGGAACACTGCCTTTTCAGTTGCGGCACCCATTGTTTGGAACGCTCTACCGATGGGATTTCGGATGGCGGACTGCTTTAAGAAATGCACACTTCTTTTAAAAGTTTTTATTGAAGCAAGCATTTTATTAAGAATTGCATGTCTGACTTCTTTATTGTTATTTGGCAGCTTGACTTCGTTATGATTTTATTAGGTCTCATGTGTTTTACATTTTTATTTTTATATTTATTTTCATATTATGAATGTAATTTTTATTGTAAATCGCTTAGGCCTTTTCTGTGTTAAGCGATCAGTAAATTTAATAAATGAAAGACCACCATTCCTGCACCTGGATCAGCTGCACTGAAAGATGTTCAGCACCAGAAGTTAGAAGTTAACCTCAAAAAGGTTTTTGAGGTTTTGGCATTGGACATATGGGCTGCGGTTTGCAGTAGTTTCATGCAAAGAGCATGCTTATGCTGGGTCCACTAATTGCAGGCAAAGGAGTCTGTCTGGAGGCGGCGGTAGCATATGTTGCAGATGCTTTATATGATCTGATCAAAACGTCTTCCAGGGTTATGATGTCGGCTGTGTCTCCCATTTGTCTGCTTCGGTTGAGGAAGTGGTCGGCGGTTTTCTGGTCCAAGTTACAGATGGGGGCTTTACCGCTCAAGGGGAAGCTTCTTTTTGGAGAGGATTTAGAAGAACTGGTAAAGCATCTCGGAGAGTCCAAAGGGCCTAAGTTGCCAGAGGACAGACCGAAGGGTGGAAAGAAGTCATTCCCTGTCCATTCCCGTTTTTGAGATAGTAGCAGATTTAGGCAGAAGAGGGGCCCCTTTGGGGACTCAGAGGCAAGGCTCAGGCAGAACACAGTCTTGGGGGCAGTTCTTTTGGGGAGGGAGCCAACAAAACTGGGAGAACCCTGGGCAGGGAGCTGGCCAGGACCAAGTCCTCACAATGAGGCAAGGCTGGGCCACTCTTCTGTTCCAGCCGTCAGGGGTCGACTGCTTGTCTTTTATGAGGAGTGGACCAGAATTACAACCGACCAGTAGGTCCTTGGTATGGTAAGAGACGGCTATGCATTAGAATTTGCTCAATTGCTCAGAGATGCAAACATTGTCTCCCCTTGCGCTCCACTCACCAAGAAGGTGGCAGTACAGTGAATCATGAACCGCCTGCAGTGCCTGGGCATCCAGTTCCTACAGGGGAGCAGAGAACAGGAAGGCATTTTTTATTTCATGGTCCCAGAGAGGAAGGAACCTTCAGACCATAAGAACATAAGAAAATGCCATGCTGGGTCAGACCAAGAGTCCATCAAGCCCAGCATCCTGTTTCCAACAGAGGCCAAACCAGGCCACAAGAACCTGGCAATTACCCAAACACTAAGAAGATCCCATGCTACTGATGCAATTAATAGCAGTGGCTATTCCCTAAGTAACTTGATTATAGCAGTTAATGGACTTCTCCTCCAAGAACTTATCCAATCCTTTTTTAAACACAGCTACACCAACTGCACTAACCACATCCTCTGGCAACAAATTCCAGAGTTTAATTTAACGAAGGTAAATTCAGCTCTCAAGATTCCCCATTTTAGTATGGAGACTCTGTGCCCAGTCATCGCGGTGGTGCACAAAGGAGTTTCTGGCATTCCTAGACCTGATGGAGGCATATTTGCATATATTTGCATATAGCAATCAGACCAGAGCACTAGTGCTTCCTATAGTGCAGTTAGTGTAGCTGGGTTCAAAAAAGGATTGGAGAAGTCCATTAACGGCTATTAATCAAGTTTACTTAGGGAATAGCCACTGCTATTAATTGCATCAGTAGCATGGGCTCTTCTTAGTGTTTGGGTAATTGCCAGGTTCTTGTGGCCTGGATTGGCCTCTGTTCCATTTTGAGATTTCACCTTCTTCCTGCTTGTTAGGGAGATTTAGGACTATTTAACTACAATTTTCTATATATTCATCTTGGCTTGGGTACAGGTCAATACTGAGGTACTGCAGGTAGTACTCTAGGTCTCCATCTGCTGGCAGGGAGGCAAAACCCAGGAGTTTGGACTGATCTGTGGTATTCCAGGAACGAAAATTAGCAGGTAAGCAGCAATTTTCCTCTCAGCCAGAGCAGCTCTTTGCACTACCGGAGAGGGTAACAGTTAATGACTTCCTTTGCATGGGATTTCCATGTGAGAGCACTGAACAGGTTGCACAGTTTTACAAGTGCAAAGGTCTGTGCTGCATCGGGAGTAATATGTGTGTAGAACTGTAGCGGAAAGTGTGCACTCTGCTGAGTGACCTTTATTGCACTGAGTCCCCTGTTAGGGTCGGTCTTGCCTTGCTTCTTTCTGGCTTTACCTTTCTCCAGAGTACTCGTTAATAAACATGTCCATTGGCAAGTGCAGTTATGTGCTGTGATAGTGCTGGTGGAGCTGTGAGAGCGCTACACATTGTCAGCTGCTGCAGCTTCTTACAAGGGTTTGTTCCAAGGGAAAAGTTCAAACCAGCAGCTCCAGCTGGGGAAGCAATGATCACAGGTCCCTTTTTTCTTTTTCTCATGCCAGTTTCCTGTGGGGGAGTTCAGAAAGCAATGTCAGCTCAGAACTGCTGGCCCTCAGCACAGAGGGGGACCTGTGTGCTTATGAGCTGAGCACACAGCACGGACAGTGTGAAGCGCACATCACGTGGAGATGTAACAGGGACACTTTAAGAAAACTGCTTGCAGCGAAAGCATCGGTGAGTAGAGCTTTGAGGAGGGTGACGTGTGCTCGGTGTCAGGATGTTCGGCAGAGACCTATGGACCTTTCTGGTTTAGCAAAATACTGCTATGGTTTGAAAAGAAAAGTGCAAAGCAATGCAGGAAGCAATTGCTTAGCTTGCGCCTTTATTAATAAAATCCTTCCTATCCCATCTAAAGAAGGATCAATCAGGCCGATACAGTAAAAGGAGCGGGAGAGCAGGCGAGCGCACAGGCCACTCTCCTGTGCGCGCGATTCAGTATTCAAATGAGGGCCCGCGGTAAAAAGAGGCGCTAGGGACACTAGCGTGTCCCTAGCGCCTCTTTTTGGACTGGAGCGGCTGTCAGCGAGTTCCACAGCTGACGCTCAATTTTGCTGGCGTCGGTTCTCAAACCCGCTCACAGCCACAGGTTCGGAAACCGGACACTGGCAAAATTGAGCGTCCGATTTTCAAACCGCGGGCTGATTTAAATTTTTTTTTTTAAATTTTTAATTATTTTTTACTTTTGGGAACTCTGACTTAATATCTCCATGATATTAAGTCGGAGGGTGCACAGAAAAGCAGTTTTTACTGCTTTTCTGTGCACTTTCCTGGTGCCCGGAGAAATTAACGCCAGCCTTTGGGGAGGCATTTGCATGTTGCGGGCGCTATTAGTTTTGGGGGGGTTGGCTGCGCATTTTTGACACTGAATAAGGGGTAACGCTAGTGCGTCGAAAACGTGCATCCAAACGCGGGATAACAGTGCTCTCCGCCGGAGTGCACCGTACTGTATCTGCCTGAATGTGTACAAAGTTTTTTCATAATTTTCAGTTCTAGTTAGATCATTGCAGTGCACATTGTACGGTGCTTGTGGAGAGGAGGGAATGATAGAATTTGTCAATGCATAATTAAGCTCTGCAATTCATTGTCAGAGGATGTGGTGAAAGTTATTAGTATATCTGCATTTAAAAAAAGGTTTGGACAAGTTCCTGGAGGAAAAGTCCATGAACCATTATTAAGGTGGAGTTGCAGAAATCCCCTGCTTATTATTCCTGGGATAAGCAGCTTGGGATCTCTCGACCCCTTGGGATCCTGCCAGGTACTTGTGACCTGGCTTGGCCTCTGTTGGAGACAGGATGCTGGGCTTGATGGACCCTTGCTCCGACCCAGTATGGTGGTTCTTGTGTACAGAAATGCCTCTATTCACATCTGGCTTATGCCCACGTTTTTCCAATTCTTATTGATTTGGGAAATATAAATGGGAAAAGCCAGCAAAATATTTGTCAAATTTACATGCACCGGTTACGTTCAGTCCCTCTTGTCACATAGGTATTTAATTGTGTGCACCATGGCCCTCGTTCCTCACTCATTTCTGTGTAGTAGCCGTGTCGTTTCCTCCTCCCAGCCTCTCCTTATGCCTTCTGTCTTTCTAACTTCCCTGTTTCATGTCTCTCTTGCTTCCTTATTTAGTACTGAATCTGTTTTCTTTTGCCGTAATATAATGACATTTCTTATGTTTTCACATCTTTTAAATAGATAGTTTTTCTCTTTTGTTGACAATCTCTCGGATCCCCTTTGTCAGCTTTTCCTGCTGCATTCATTCTGCTGCTGTCTCTGCCCCTGAGGCCTCTCTTTGACACTCATGCTACACGCATGTACTTGTATGTGCATGAGGTATTAGAGTTAGACGTGCAGGGAGTGAACGCTGTTTTCTGTTGCGCAGCTCTTCCGTCTGCACTGTCAGTGAGAATCCTCTCCTTTGAGGCGCAGCACTGCCTATTATTGCTTAAACAACTGCGTCCTGGCGAGCTTGGGTTCCCTGGCAGGGCCGTGGACTGCAGGTACCTTCGCTTGCCTTCCTCTTAGACTCTCGGCTCAGATTGTGGATGGACACTACTGGCAGAGGATGCTGTTTCTTCTGCTGATGGCAGTGGCCTGGCTCTGTATCCTTTCAGATAGTGCACCCGTCCTTCCTCTGGTAGCTGCATTCCTTCATTATTTAATGTGGTATGAGCTGGCTCTGGTTCTGATTCAGGTATTAAGCATTTGCATTTCTTGAATATCCCTCCCTCAATTAGTTACTCACCTAGAGGTGTTCACAAAAGTACAGGAAAACAGAATTGCTATGTAGGATGACTCTGACCTGGAACGGCTTCTTCTACTGGTTAGAGGAGGACAGACCTGACAGCTAAAAAGTGTTAATTACAATTACAAAGTTTAATTGGTTTCAGGATAACATAAAAATGTAAATAAGTCTTAAAGATATTAGCAGTTATCCTAAAGAATTGGGCATGCCTGCTGGAACGTATATTAATGGTTGGTGCAGAAAGAGAGTGAGCTGGCTCACTTTTGTCTGAGTGCACTTAAAGCCAGATAAAACTCTTATCAGAGGGCCCAGATATTCAAAACCCCTTAACCTAAGGATGCAAAAAAATTCATCCCTCCCCTCTCTAAGAGAATTCTTAATCTACATGGATAAACCCGGAAATCAAATTACCATAATGAACACTTCTAAAATCATTTACTGAGTATTTGCATATTTTCAGAATGAAGTATGTAATGAAAATTTAGACATCAGTACAATATTTCTAGCTCTTTCCTTCCAGTGCTTAGAAATCTTCAAACGTCCAGGTTCAGTCCCTATCTTGGGATTCTGAGTAACCCATTTCCTGAATGTGCCCGTTAGCCCTCCTCGGGGGCTCATTATAGACAGTGGCCAGGCGTAGTGTCTGATGGCGTCTGCTGTCCTCTCGCTGCGATCTGGTCGTCAAGGTTAAGAGTCGAATCGTGCGTGGACGTCCCACTAGTCCAATGGCTACAGCTTTCCGCTCAGAGTTTGCTCGCTTCCATTGCAGGCTTCCCATTACCCAGAATGCGATCAGAGGCGAGCTAAATACTTAATAAATAGATAAATAACTTGTTTGGTGCGTGTTCTGATTGTGCAGCTTTGCATTGGGCCTTGTCTGAGCTCCTGTCCATTCGTCCAGGTGCAGCTGCTCCTTTGTGACATTTCTGCTGCATTAACTCGCTCACAGTTCTACCTCCCCTTTACCACAGCTTGCTTGCTCTGCAAAGTGTGAAGTATGGATGGCTTCTCTCTCTCTCTCAAGCAGATACCATCTGAAAAACAAACCCGGGAAACATTTTCTAAGCAGAAGCAGCGGGGTTTGTCTGTGTAAGATGATTTCCCTGTACGTACCAGGATCAGTCCAGGACACCTGGGTTGTGACTCCGCACCAGTAGATGGAGACAGACTAAAACTTGTAGGCGGAGCATATATGCCCCTGTGCCAGTTCACAGCCCCTCAGTCTTACTCTGTCTCCAGTAGGTGGTGCAGGTCTGGTCACAGCCCTGTCGGGCCTGATTCTGGTTTTGTTGTCAGGTTCGCTTTGGCTTTTTATTTTCTATTAGGCCTATTTGGGTTTTTTTCTGCAAATTGAGGTTTGTTTAATTGTTTAGTTTAGTCCCGGTTGCCCTGCCTCCCTGGGGAGTTGAGAGGTCCTGAGGGGACTACCCTCCCCAGGTTGAGGGCCGCTGCTAGGGTCGAGGACCCGGCTGGTCTAGTAGCAGCGTCAGGGGTGACACCGGGGAGCCCGGTTCACTCACCCCTGCAGGACATAGGGCTTTTCAGTACCAGGGACAGCGTTTTTTTTCTGTCCGGGCCACGAGTCTGCGATTACCTGACGGTTCTGGGATCTATGGCATCCACCGCTGGCGTTAGTCCCTTGGGCGTTTCGCTCATCTACGGCCGCTGCAGTCCTCATTGCTTTCCTGCTGGAAACCAGTTTCAGAGGAGTTCTATCTACCTCTACCTCTCGAGGGGAAGGCGCGATCCAGCCTGAGCTGGTGGCTGGATTCCACACATCTCTCCTGTGGCGTGTCCCTTATGGTGCCCGACTGGACGGTGGTGTCCACGGATGCCAGTCTTTCCGGCTGGGGGGCAGTGGGCCAAGGGAAGTCGGTTCAGGGTCTGTGGTCAGAGTCGCAGACCCGGTGGTCTATCAACCGGCTGGAGACCAGAGCGGTCCTTCTGGCGCTGCATGCCTTTCTACCCCTAGTACGCGGACGGGCGGTCCTGGTATTGTCGGACAGCGCTACCACCGTGGCTTACATCAATCGCCAGGGCGGGACAAGAAGTCCTCTAGTGGCGGAGGAGGCGCGGCTCTTGATGCTCTGGGCAGAGCGGCATCTCAGCCATCTCGCTGCGTCCCACATCGCAGGAGTCGACAACGTACAGGCGGATTTTCTTAGCCGTCACCGCCTGGATCCCGGAGAGTGGGAGCTGGCGGACGAGGCGTTTCTCTTCATCTGCAAGACTTGGGGAACGCCCCACATGGATCTGATGGCCACGTGGCACAACGCAAAGGCTCCGAGATTTTACAGTCGACGTCGCGAAAGGGGCGCAGAGGGAGTCGATGCGTTGGTGCTTCCCTGGCCGGCGGGAGTGCTTCTGTATGTGTTCCCACCGTGGCCCATGATCGGCAAGATTCTGCGGCGCATAGAATTGCACCCGTCCAACGTGATCATGGTGGCGCCGGAGTGGCTGCGCCGTCCCTGGTTTGCGGACTTAGTCCAGTTGTCGGTGGCTGCACCCCTTCGACTTCAGGGTTCGCGGGGCTTCTTCGGCAGGGCCCCGTCTGTTTGGAGGATGCGGATCACTTCTGTCTCGCGGCATGGCTTTTGAGAGGTATCGCTTGAAAAGAAAAGGCTACTCTGATGCGGTCGTTGCTACGTTGCTGAGATCCAGAAAGCAGTCTACATCCCTAGCTTATGTTCGGGTCTGGGTCGTCTTTGAGGAATGGTGCGTGGAGCGGGGTCTGGATCCCACTTCCGCTTCTATTTCCGATATTTTGGCGTTTCTCCAGGCGGGGCTCGCCAAAGGCTTAGTGTGCAATTCCCTTCGGGTTCAAGTGGCGGCGCTTGGGTGTTTGCGAGGTAAGGTCCGGGGAGTCTCTCTGGCTCTTCACCCGGATATCTCCCGTTTTCTTCGGGTGGCTAAACACCTCCGTCCTCCTTTGCGCCTCCCTTGCCCGTCTTGGAACCTCAACTGGGTGCTCTCTGCCTTATGTTCCACGCCGTTTGAGCCCCTGAAACGTTCTACGCTCAAGGATCTCACGTTAAAAACTGTATTCCTGGTGGCGATTGCATCGGCCCGTCGTGTTTCGGAATTACAGGCATTGTCCTGTAGGGAGCCCTTCTTGCGCATCTCCGATTCCGGGGTTTCCTTGCGGACGGTTCCTTCCTTTCTTCCTAAGGTCGTGTCGGCTTTCCATTTGAATCAATCGATTGAACTCCCCCGCTTTCGCGGTTGGGGAGTCTTCGGACCCGAAAACGAGAGACTTGAGAAAGCTAGATGTGCGGAGGTCCCTTCTTCGCTATCTTGAGGTTACCAACCCGTTTCGGGTGACGGATCATCTGTTTGTGTTGACTTCGGGCCCAAAGAAAGGTTCTGCGGCGTCCCGCACAACCATTGCCCGTTGGCTCAAGGAAGCCATTGGTTCCGCGTACATTCTGTGCGGAAAATCGCCGCCGGTGGGTCTTCGGGCTCATTCGACGCGGTCTCACGCTGCGTCTTGGGCGGAATCTACTCAGGTGTCGCCTCGAGATTTGCAGGGCGGCTACCTGGAAGTCGTTGCATACCTTCATTAAACATTACCGGTTGGATGTTCAAGCTCCTGAAGCTGGGGGTTTTGGAGAGAGGGTACTCTGAGCGGGACTCTCTGCTTCCCACCCTTGGTAAGTTAGCTCTGGTACATCCCAGGTGTCCTGGACTGATCCTGGTACGTACAGGGAAAGGAAAATTAGTTTCTTACCTGATAATTTTCGTTCCTGTAGTACCAAGGATCAGTCCAGGATCCCGCCCACAGTGCTGCGCTATAGTAACGGAGAGTCCGCTCATTATTGTTTTCAGTGCGCTGACCCCTTGTTTATTCGTTCTCCCGGTTGGAGAGTCTGGTTCCTGTAGGGGTGTTGGAATTTTTTTCCGTTTAAATAGCAAGTTTGTATGGTTAGCTATGGTTGCCTTATGGCTTTTCTACTTTGACATTACGTATGACTGAGGGGCTGTGACTGGCACAGGGGCATATATGCTCCGCCTACAAGTTTTAGTCTGTCTCCATCTACTGGTGCTGAGTCACAACCCAGGTGTCCTGGACTGATCCTTGGTACTACAGGAACGAAAATTATCAGGTAAGAAACTAATTTTCCTTTCTAACCTTTAAGCTTTAATCTAAAGGTTATAAGAAATAGAGTATAATATATACTAAACATGATTTAGATGAAAGGTGCTAAAGTGGTACAGTGACCTACAAATAAATCTTCACCTTGCAGTCTTGTGCAATTGCTTGACCTTTCATATGGCCATCGTAATAGGCATTACCGCTGTAAAACACCTTCTTTGCCAGTAATGTCAATTTTTTATTTTTTCACTTATATGCACGTAAAACTTGTCTTAGAATCGTGGTGTAAGCCTAATCCCAGCATTCCCTAATATGATCGCCATATGAACGGTTAAGCAATTGCAAAAGACCGCAAAGTGAAGATTTATTTATGTATCTGAATACTAAATGTACCTTACAATGCTCTAGATCACCAGGTGTCTCCTATACTATTGCTTCTCGTTGCTCTAGCACTATAGACATAGACAGGTAAGAGACAGTCCCTTCTCAATAGGACTTGTAGTCTAGTCAAGACAAACATGCAGGACAAATAAGAGACTTTGGGAATTTCATATATTAAGAATTGATTAATACCCGCAAGTGTATGATCAAGACAACCAAGGGTTAAGAGTTAAAAGCAGCCCCCAAAAAGTGGGACTTTAGACAGGATTTGAATAAGAGAGAGAGAGCGAGAGCGAGATGCAGCAGCTCAGGGAGTCTGGGGCTGGCAGTGGAGGAGAAGGGCATGATGAGCAGATTTCACCAGGCGGTAGTGAGGAGCTGTGGGTGAGCAAGAGCAGCTTGAACTGGATGGGGAGTCCATGTCGTGACTTGAGAAGAAGGATTATGCGATTGTTGTGCCCTGGGAGGAGCAGCTTGCAGGAGGTGATGAGAGAGGGGATAAAGGGGTTTGGTAGTGTTCAGAAAGGAGCAGATTTTGGTGGTGTTTGAGGAGGGTTTTAGGGGCAGGAGCTCTTGTGATTGTGTTTATGATTCGGATCAGGATTGCCAGATCTCTGCATGGGAGCCGGTGCCCAGATTTTGTGCTCTAGCATGGTGATATCCCTCTCCATCTCCAATAGCTTTTGGGGCACTTCCTGGCAGCTCCCATCTTCTCTATTGAAGGCAGCAGGATGATATATAGACTGAGGAGGCGCATGGAGCACTGCCTGCGCGGGAACTCGGGCTCATGGTGATTGTCTTACTATGTGACATTCCCACGTTTGCTTGTCTTGATTAGACTGTAAGCTCTCTTGCTCGGGGGATGTTTGCACAGTGCTGCATACGTTGAGTAGTAGGAGGATACCCGCTGGCTGGGGAGATTCCTGCTGTGTCACTTGGAAGAAGTTCAGACTTTGTTATCAGTCGGATGATTTATAATATTCATAGCCGGGGTGGAAACGTTCTGGGTGCTTGGGCACCGGTGCCTGTTCCTCAGGAGGAATTTGTAATGCAGGGGCCACAGGTTGCAGACCTCCTGCTTGCTTCCAGCGACCATGGTTCTTGGTAGACTCTGGAGGAGAGCACAAGCCACCTGCTGTCATCCTGTGGCCAGAAGGCATGGGCCAACATTTCCCTCTTCATGAGCATCCACATTCTGACTTCTGCCCTCCGCCTCTGCAGGCAAGTCTCGCCCCATCTGGGCACATCAAGCCATTAGCCCCCCTCATCCTCTGCTTCTCCTGAGGACTCCCTCCTGGAGCTTTCAGTTCCTTCTTCCAGCTCAGCCCACTCACGTCCTGCTGTCATTTAGTGAAGCTTCCCTTCTTCCTTGAAGCATTTTCCATGTACCTCCTTCCTGGGCTCTTTAATTTCCATGCTGCTGACTCCTTGCTTTAACATCCATGCTTCACCGCTTCTGCCTCCCAGCGTGGTCTATTACCCCTTACAGTACAAGGTGGGAACGCACAGCCAGTCGCATGTTGAACGGGACGCTTGGATGAGCGCACCGTTCTGTGTCTGCCTGTATGACTGACGAGGTTCAAACACCGCTTCTGCCTCCCAGCGTGGTCTATTACCCCTTACAGTACAAGGTGGGAAACGCACAGCCAGTCGCGTGTTGAACGGGACGCTTGGATGAGCGCACCGTTCTGTGTCTGACGAGGTTCAAACACAGCTTCTGCCTCCCAGCGTGGTCTATTACCCCTTACAGTACAAGGTGGGAAACGCACAGCCAGTCGCGTGTTGAACGGGATGCTTGGATGAGCGCACCGTTCTGTGTCTGCCTGTATGACTGACGAGGTTCAAACACCGCTTCTGCCTCCCAGCATGGTCTATTACCCCTTACAGTACAAGGTGGGAAACGCACAGCCAGTCGCGTGTTGAACGGGACGCTTGGATGAGCGCACCGTTCTGTGTCTGCCTGTATGACTGACGAGGTTCAAACACCGCTTCTGCCTCCCAGCGTGGTCTATTACCCCTTACAGTACAAGGTGGGAAACGCACAGCCAGTCGCGTGTTGAACGGGACGCTTGGATGAGCGCACCGTTCTGTGTCTGCCTGTATGACTGACGAGGTTCAAACACCGCTTCTGCCTCCCAGCGTGGTCTATTACCCCTTACAGTACAAGGTGGGAAACGCACAGCCAGTCGCGTGTTGAACGGGACGTTTGGATGAGCGCACCGTTCTGTGTCTGCCTGTATGACTGACGAGGTTCAAACACCGCTTCTGCCTCCCAGCGTGGTCTATTACCCCTTACAGTACAAGGTGGGAAACGCACAGCCAGTCGCGTGTTGAACGGGACGTTTGGATGAGCGCACCGTTCTGTGTCTGCCTGTATGACTGACGAGGTTCAAACACCGCTTCTGCCTCCCAGCGTGGTCTATTACCCCTTACAGTACAAGGTGGGAAACGCACAGCCAGTCGCATGTTGAACGGGACGCTTGGATGAGCGCACCGTTCTGTGTCTGCCTGTATGACTGACGAGGTTCCAAACACCGCTTCTGCCTCCCAGCGTGGTCTATTACCCCTTACAGTACAAGGTGGGAAACGCACAGCCAGTCGCGTGTTGAACGGGACGCTTGGATGAGCGCACCGCTCTGTGTCGGCCTGTATGACTGACGAGGTTCAAACACTGCTTCTGCCTCCCAGCGTGGTCTATTACCCCCTTACAGTACAAGGTGGGAAACGCACAGCCAGTAGCGTGTTGAACGGGACGTTTGGATGAGCGCACCGTTCTGTGTCTGACTGTATGACTGACGAGGTTCAAACACCGCTTCTGCCTCCCAGCGTGGTCTATTACCCCTTACAGTACAAGGTGGGGAAACGTACAGCCAGTCGCGTGTTGAACGGGACGCTTGGATGAGCGCACCGTTCTGTGTCTGCCTGTATGACTGACGAGGTTCAAACACCGCTTCTGCCTCCCAGCGTGGTGTATTACCCCTTACAGTACAAGGTGGGAAACGTACAGCCCAGTCGCGTGTTGAACGGGACGCTTGGATGAGCGCACCGTTCTGTGTCGGCCTGTATGACTGACGAGGTTCAAACACCGCTTCTGCCTCCCAGCGTGGTCTATTACCCCTTACAGTACAAGGTGGGAAACGCACAGCCAGTCGCGTGTTGAACGGGACGCTTGGATGAGCGCACCGTTCTGTGTCGGCCTGTATGACTGACGAGGTTCAAACACCGCTTCTGCCTCCCAGCGTGGTCTATTACCCCTTACAGTACAAGGTGGGAAACGCACAGCCAGTCGCGTGTTGAACGGGACGCTTGGATGAGCGCACCGCTCTGTGTCTGCCTGTATGACTGACGAGGTTCAAACACCGCTTCTGCCTCCCAGCGTGGTCTATTACCCCCTTACAGTACAAGGTGGGAACGCACAGCCAGTCGCGTGTTGAACGGGACGTTTGGATGAGCGCACCGTTCTATGTCTGCCTGTATGACTGACGAGGTTCAAACTCCGCTTCTGCCTCCCAGCGTGGTCTATTACCCCTTACAGTACAAGGTGGGAAACGCACAGCCAGTCGCGTGTTGAACGGGACGCTTGGATGAGCGCACCGTTCTGTGTCGGCCTGTATGACTGACGAGGTTCAAACACCGCTTCTGCCTCCCAGCGTGGTCTATTACCCCTTACAGTACAAGGTGGGAAACGCACCAGCCAGTCGCGTGTTGAACGGGACGCTTGGATGAGCGCACCGTTCTGTGTCTGCCTGTATGACTGACGAGGTTCAAACACCGCTTCTGCCTCCAAGCGTGGTCTATTACCCCTTACAGTACAAGGTGGGAAACGCACAGCCAGTCGCGTGTTGAACGGGACGCTTGGATGAGCGCACCGTTCTGTGTCGGCCTGTATGACTGACGAGGTTCACAACACCGCTTCTGCCTCCCAGCGTGGTCTATTACCCCTTACAGTACAAGGTGGGAAACGCACAGCCAGTCGCGTGTTGAACGGGACGCTTGGATGAGCGCACCGCTCTGTGTCTGCCTGTATGACTGACGAGGTTCAAACACCGCTTCTGCCTCCCCAGCGTCGGTCTATTACCCCTTACAGTACAAGGTGGGAAACGCACAGCCAGTCGCGTGTTGAACGGGACGTTTGGATGACGCGCACCGGTTCTATGTCTGCCTGTATGACTGACGAGGTTCAAACTCCGCTTCTGCCTCCCAGCGTGGTCTATTACCCCCTTACAGTACAAGGTGGGAAACGCACAGCCAGTCGCGTGTTGAACGGGACGCTTGGATGAGCGCACCGTTCTGTGTCGGCCTGTATGACTGACGAGGTTCAAACACCGCTTCTGCCTCCCAGCGTGGTCTATTACCCCTTACAGTACAAGGTGGGAAACGCACAGCCAGTCGCGTGTTGAACGGGACGCTTGGATGAGCGCACCGTTCTGTGTTCTGCCTGTATGACTGACGAGGTTCAAACACCGCTTCTGCCTCCCAGCGTGGTTCTATTACCCCTTACAGTACAAGGTGGGAAACGCACAGCCAGTCGCATGTTGAACGGGACGCTGGGATGAGCGCACCGTTCTGTGTCTGCCTGTTTGACTGACGAGGTTCAAACACCGCTTCTGCCTCCCAGCGTGGTCTATTACCCCTTACAGTACAAGGTGGGAAACGCACAGCCAGTCGCGTGTTGAACGGGACGCTTGGATGAGCGCACCGCTCTGTGTCGGCCTGTATGACTGACGAGGTTCAAACACCGCTTCTGCCTCCCAGCGTGGTGTATTACCCCTTACAGTACAAGGTGGGAAACGCACAGCCAGTCGCGTGTTGAACGGGACGCTTGGATGAGCGCACCGTTCTGTGTCTGCCTGTAGGACTGACGAGGTTCAAACACCGCTTCTGCCTCCAAGCGTGGTCTATTACCCCTTACAGTACAAGGTGGGAAACGCACAGCCAGTCCGCGTGTTGAACGGGACGCTTGGATGAGCGCACCGTTCTGTGTCGGCCTGTATGACTGACGAGGTTCAAACACCGCTTCTGCCTCCCAGCGTGGTCTATTACCCCTTACAGTACAAGGTGGGAAACGCACAGCCAGTCGCGTGTTGAACGGGACGCTTGGATGAGCGCACCGTTCTGTGTCTGCCTGTATGACTGACGAGGTTCAAACACCGCTTCTTGCCTCCCAGCGTGGTCTATTACCCCTTACAGTACAAGGTGGGAAACGCACAGCCAGTCGCGTGTTGAACGGACGCTTGGATGAGGGCACCGCTCTGTGTCTGCCTGTATGACTGACGAGGTTCAAACACCGCTTCTGCCTCCCAGCGTGGTCTATTACCCCTTACAGTACAAGGTGGGAAACGCACAGCCAGTCGCGTGTTGAACGGGACGTTTGGATGAGCGCACCGTTCTGTGTCTGCCTGTATGACTGACGAGGTTCAAACACCGCTTCTGCCTCCCAGCGTGGTCTATTACCCCTTACAGTACAAGGTGGGAAACACACAGCCAGTCGCGTGTTGAACGGGACGTTTGGATGAGCGCAACCGTTCTGTGTCTGACTGTATGACTGACGAGGTTCAAACACCGCTTCTGCCTCCCAGCGTGGTCTATTACCCCTTACAGTACAAGGTGGAAACGCACAGCCAGTCGCGTGTTGAACGGGACGCTTGGATGAGCGCACCGTTCTGTGTCTGCCTGTAGGACTGACGAGGTTCAAAACACCGCTTCTGCCTCCCAGCGTGGTCTATTACCCCTTACAGTACAAGGTGGGAAACGCACAGGCCAGTCGCGTGTTGAACGGGACGCTTGGATGAGCGCACCGCCTGTGTCTGCCTGTATGACTGACGAGGTTTCAAACACCGCTTCTGCTCCCAGCGTGGTCTATTACCCTTACAGTACAAGGTGGGAAACGCACAGCCAGTCGCGTGTTGAACGGGACGCTTGGATGAGCGCACCGCTCTGTGTCTGCCTGTATGACTGACGAGGTTCAAACACCGCTTCTGCCTTCCCAGCGTGGTCTGTTACCCTTACAGTACAAGTGGGAAACGCACAGCCAGTCGCGTGTTGAACGGGACGCTTGGATGTGCGCATCGTTCTGTGTCTGCCTGTATGACTGACAACTTCCATGACGAGGTTCACACAATTTAATCCTGAGTTTCTTCTGCCAGGTTATGTCCCCTGCTTTACCTCATCCACGTTCTATACCTATTCTCTTCCTTTGGCCTCTGCTATCCTTTCTTATTTTCATTATATAAGTGTAAAATGCCCATCTTCTCCCTGCCTGCAGACCGTGCTGCCACCCAGCTCCACAGCTCAGTCTCCCCTTCCATCTGTCACCTCCTTGATCTATCAACTTTCACTGCATCTGTACCCGCCTCCCTCTCACTTCCAAACTCTTGAATGTGCTATTCACATCCGCTGCCATTCTCGATCACCATAGAATCAGTGAGTAGTCAAGGGCCTTCACCTGGTCCGTTGGTTGCTACCTTTGGATTTTGAGATTCTGTTCTGTCTTGGTTTTCTTCCTACCCCTCCTATCACACTTTTATTGTAAACTCGTGTGGATCTATTTACTGCATGCTGAAAGGCCTTTGTGTTAACGCAGATCATCACTTGGGCCCCTTTTCTGCATTTGCTTGCCTTCCAGCGGGTGGTTGTGTACAGCACGTTTTAGAATAAAATGACTATATTCTCATGTTAGATGCGTGGCCATTTCCTCTAGCTCTCAGCCTTTTTCCAAGGCTGTCTGAGGCTGCCTCAGCAGATACCTTTGCTGTCATGCAGACTGCGGAGCCTGTTTGCAGGGTTTTGGGCCATTGGCTCTTACCCACAAGACCCTGGGGCGTCTGAGAGTGTTTCCTTATCAGGAATGAGAAGATGTGTACGACACTCAGGATGGCATCCACCTGGCAGCCGTGGACCTGACGCTGTGCCAAGCCGCTTGTAGCAGAAAAGAGCGCCAACGCTGGTTCATCTTTGTTTACGGCTCTGAGGGTGTCTCGTGACCTTGATGTCGCAGTGGTCAGCAGCAGCTCCAGCAGTGTCATTGCTGTGGATCTAAACATGTATTTCAGGTATGTGACTGGAATGGGTTTAGTATTCATTCTGGGGCCTTCAGCTGCTTCTGAATCCTGTTACCTGGGTGGCTGCTAGATTGGAGAAGGGGCAGATAAGCTGTGGGTTGGAGACCTGGGCAGTGCTGTAATGGGCTTTGACCTCTCTTCTGGGTGCAGGCAGCATCCTGAGCACTTGCTCTGCAGTCAGCACTGGAGAAGCTCCCCACGAAGCAAGCAGAGGGAAGTGATGATGATGACCTTTCCAGCTCTAGCCACAGTCTGTCCCTCCTGCAGAGCTCCTCCAGATGGACAGGTATGGGGGCTTGAAAGTGGGAGGAATTTTGCTGAGTGGGCTTGGCCTTGGGGGCTATGAAAGTTCCCCAGCACTGCATCCTTCCTTGAAGGTGTTCTCTGTTGTAGCCCCTTCCTTATGGACAGAACCCCCCCTGGAGGGAAAGCCCGGTCTCCTTCCTGTGCTGATAGCCAGGACCCAGGCTACCTCGGCCCTGCTCTCATTGGTTCTTCGAGACGAGGGCCGCTGTGCTGGGTCAGGGTTTGGCTTATTTATGGATGCTGAATGTGTTTGATTTTATTTTTTTATTTGAGAGAATATTTTTAAAAAAACAAGTCTTAGCACAACCTGAGAGTAATATGCTAATACAGTTACAAAATATAGAGCTCAGGTCCTTGCCACTCTTTGCCAGACCTGTGCAGATAAGTGAAAAGCATGAAAGTATCCCCCAGGAGCCACTGGATTTACTTTTGTAAATAATCCCAGAGCTTCCCCCAAATACAGTTGTATTCAGTTTTCCACGTAATAAGTAAGTGATGTTCTCAATAATTGCAATTTCAAGCACCTGGGAGTAGCACTCTGATATGCCTTGAGCATGGTGCACATCAGCGCTGAGGCGTGCCTGACCGCATGAGTGAACTTTATCTGTGGCAAGAAATGGTTTTCAGTGGTATTTTTCCAATTTCCCAACAACCCCACACAGGGAGCTAAAGGAAAAGAATTATTACACATCGGCCTTACTTCCCATTCAATACGGATATAAGCAGCATACATGCAGGAATCACCTATGCAAACACATCGGCCTTACTTCCCGTTCAATACGGATATAAGCAGCATACATGCAGGTATCGCCTAGCAAACACATCGGCCTTACTTCCCATTCAATACGGATATAAGCAGCATACATGCAGGAATCACCTACGCAAACACATCGGCCTTATTTCCCATTCAATACGGATATAAGCAGCATACATGCAGGTATCACCTACGCAAACACATCGGCCTTATTTCCCATTCAATACGGATATAAGCAGCATACATGCAGGTATCACCTACGCAAACACATCGGCCTTATTTCCCATTCAATACGGATATAAGCAGCATACATGCAGGTATCACCTATGCAAACACATCGGCCTTATTTCCCATTCAATACGGATATAAGCAGCATACGTGCAGGTATCACCTACGCAAACACATCGGCCTTATTTCCCATTCATATACGGATATAAGCAGCATACGTGCAGGTATCACCTATGCAAACACATCGGCCTTACCTTCCCATTCAATATGGATATAAGCAGCATCCATGCAGGTATCACCTATGCAAACACATCGGCCTTACTTCCCATTCAATACGGATATAAGCAGCATCCATGCAGGTATCACCTATGCAAACACATCGGCCTTACTTCCCGCTCAATACGGATATAAGCAGCATCCATGCAGGTATCACCTATGCAAACACATCGGCCTTACTTCCCGTTCAATACGGATATAAGCAGCATACATGCAGGTATCGCCTATGCAAACACATCAGCCTTACTTCCCATTCAATACGGATATAAGCAGCATACATGCAGGTATCACCTACGCAACACATCGGCCTTATTTCCCATTCATACGGATATAAGCAGCATATGTGCAGGTATCACCTATGCAAACACATCGGCCTTATTTCCCATTCATACGGATATAAGCAGCATACATGCAGGTATCACCTACGCAAACACACATCGGCCTTATTTCCCATTCAATACGGATATAAGCAGCATACATGCAGGTATCACCTATGCAAACACATCGGCCTTATTTCCCATTCAATACGGATATAAGCAGCATACATGCAGGTATCACCTACGCAAACACATCGGCCTTATTTCCCATTCAATACGGATATAAGCAGCATACATGCAGGTATCACCTATGCAAACACATCGGCCTTACTTCCCGTTCAATACGGATATAAGCAGCATACATGCAGGTATCACCTACGCAAACACATCGGCCTTATTTCCCGTTCAATACGGATATAACCAGCATCCATGCAGGTATCAACCTACGCAAACACATCGGCCTTATTTCCCGTTCAATACGGATAAAAGCAGCATCCATGCAGGTATCACCTACGCAAACACATCGGCCTTATTTCCCATTCAATACGGATATAAGCAGCATCCATGCAGGTATCACCTACGCAAAACACATCGGCCTTATTTCCCATTCAATACGGATATAAGCAGGCATACATGCAGGTATCACCTATGCAAACACATCGGCCTTACTTCCCATTCAATACGGATATAAGCAGCATACATGCAGGTATCACCTACGCAAACACATCGGCCTTACTTCCCATTCAATACGGATATCAGCAGCATACATGCAGGTATCACCTACGCAAACACATCGGCCTTATTTCCCATTCAATACGGATATAAGCAGCATACATGCAGGTATCACCTATGCAAACACATCGGCCTTATTTCCCATTCAATACGGATATAAGCAGCATACATGCAGGTATCACCTACGCAAACACATCGGCCTTATTTATTTATTTATTTATTTATTTATTTATAGATTTTTCTATACCGGGGTACGTAAATAACATCACCTCGGTTTACATACAAACAGTAATTCAGCATTGCGCTTTACAATATAACATGGTAACTTGAATACAATACCGTATGTAACTTTGTATTAATAACATATAAACAATATATGATAGATTGTGGATGTTAGGAAGAGTAGATGAGGATTCAGATTATTGATAGTAGGCTTTTTTAAATAGCCAGGTTTTAAGGTTTTGTTTAAATTTTTTGTGACAGAGTTCCTGGCGTAATTCAGAGGGCATGGTTGTTCCATATTGTTGATCCAGCAATGATGAAAGATCGTTCTTTGTACTAGAGAGTTTAGTCAGATTGGGTGCAGGAATGTTAATTTGGCTAAATTCTGGAATCTCGTTGGGCGGGAGGAAATTTTGAATTGTAGTTGATCTGTGAACCAAAGCATTTCTCTGTTTTGAATGGCTTTGTGTATCAGAGACATAGATTTATAAATTATCCTGTGAGCCACGGGTAGCCAGTGCAAAGACTGAAGAGCTGGAGTGATGTGATCATGGCGGCTTGTGTCAGTGATAATGCGGGCAGCTGCATTTTGCAGCATTTTGTAAGGTTGAATGGTGGTTTTAGGTAGACCCAGTAACAGAGCATTGCAGTAGTCAATCCTTGATAAAATAGTAGCCTGTAATACTGTGTGGAATCATATTGGTTGTAATAGAGATTTAATACGTTTAAGCGTGAAGTAGTTTAAAGAAACCGCTTTTTTACCGTATCCGCGATGAATTTTTTAAACGTGAGATTACTGTCAATGATGATACCAAGGCTGCGTACTTGTTGTGAAATAGGGTAGTTGTTTTTGAGCAATATCAGAGTTAATCAATATTGTGTTTTTTGGAGGTGAAATTATGATAAGTTCAGTTTTGTTGGTATTATAGCCAATGGTTGTCTGTGAGGATAGTTTTAATTTCTAATAAGGCTATCTTCCAGGTACTCAGGGCATTTGTGATTGTGCTGGTTATGGGTATGAGTATTTGAACATCATCTGCGTAGATGAAGTATTGAAGACCCCATTTAGAGAGAAATCGGCATAGCGGTGTAAGTAAACATTGAACAATGTTGAGGAGAGAGATGATCCTTGGGGGACTCCTTGAGAGAGGTTCTTGGCTTGGATTCACTTCGTCCACATCTAACGCTGTATGTTCTGTTGCTCAGGAATGACTGAAACCATTGTAAAGCTGATCCGAAATACCTATTTCAGAAAGACGGGTTAATAGGGTGTTGTGGGTTCAGTGTCGAAAGCAGCTGATATATCAAGAAGGGCGATGAGGATGATTGCCAGCATCTAAAGCTTTAGCAGCACCTCAGAAAGTGATATCAAAAGCGTTTCCGTGCTGTGGTACTTTCTGAACCCATATTGGGATGGGAAGAGTATTTGATGATCATCTAAGTAATCAGTTAGTTGTTTGTTGATGACTCTTTCCATGATCTTTGAAAGGAAGGGTAGGTTCGATACAGGTCGAAGGTTTGCTGGATCAGATGAATCTAGGTTAGATTTTTTATCATTGGAGTAATGATAGCATGTTTAAGTATAGAAGGAACTATGCCTGTGGTGATGGATTTGTTAAGAATCTTAGCAATAGGTTTTGCTATTGTAGAACGTATTGAAAGAAGAATTTTAGTAGGTAAGAGTCTGTGGGTGGAAGCTGGTTTCATTTTCTTTAGAATTGACTCAATTTCAATACCAGTAGTAATCTCAAGATTATTTCCCATTCATATTTCCCATTCAATATTTACAGTATTTATTTTTATTTATATTTATATTTATATATTATATATATATATTTATATATATATATAGTATTTATATTTACAGTAGTAATCTCAAGATTATTTCCCATTCAATATTTCCCATTCAATACGGATATAAGCAGCATACATGCAGGTATCACCTACGCAAACACATCGGCCTTATTTCCCATTCAATACGGATATAAGCAGCATACATACAGGTATCACCTATGCAAACACATCGGCCTTATTTCCCATTCAATACGGATATAAGCAGCATACATGCAGGTATCACCTATGCAAACACATCGGCCTTATTTCCCATTCAATACGGATATCAGCAGCATACATGCAGGTATCACCTACGCAAACACATCGGCCTTATTTCCCATTCAATACGGATATAAGCAGCATACATGCAGGTATCAACTACGCAAACACAGCGTGGAAGCTGTAACCTCCGTGGGATAACTTAACCGTTAGGCCTGTTCTTTAGCTCACATTGATATGGGATGTATTTCCCGCCATATCTCATCCAATGTAAGGTGCAGGTCATCCTTCTATCTGGGATATCATCAGTATCAGTTATAGAAAGGTAAGTACGAGAAATGGCCGTCACTCAGAAATCTCTTCATGAGTGATTTCTGCAGTCCGGTACTGAATGACCAGATCATTGAAGTATCAGTGAAGTATCAGGCTTAATTGATTCGGAGTAGGTAACCTCTGAGTATCTGTTTAAAACCCAGAAAGTCAACTTTTCCGTAGCAAAATGTTCCACCCAGGAGCCAGATGGTTTCTTTATTGGATTCCATTGGTAGACGTACTGTAATATGAGAGGCTTGATTAAGTCTCCTCTTGCTGTTAGAGAGAAGAGATTTATTCTCTGTCCCAACAATATAACACCTAGATCAGCCAGAAGTCTAAGACTGGTGATTTTATAAATCCAGGAGATTATTTCCACTCAATGTATTTTAATAACTAGACAGGGCCACCAAACATGCCTAAAGGCACCTCTCACTATATCTTCTTTAATAGTTGTGGCTGGATTTAATCCATTTTATATAGTCTTGCTGTGAAAAAAAGTCATAGATCCATTCTCAAAGAATTTCCTTTCCACAACCTTTTTTAAATATGTGAATCCATTCTTCCTCAGTTATTTCTTTACTCGGCAGCAGTATGATCCTTCCAACCCGATGTGTAATTCTCTAGTATTTCCAAGTGCTCGTCCATTATAAACACAAGTTCTGAGAGGTCATGAAAGCAGATCAGATACGAAGAAGAAAGTAGCAAGTGACTTGATTCTTGTTTTTTTTTCCGCACAGATCCTGGGAGGCACGCCTGTCTTCCCTGTACAAATAACAAAAAGGTCTGACACGACGCTCGAGCAGTAACTGTGCATGGCCATGGTACGGCAGTTGCCAAACCAGCCAAGTCGCACAGCCAGTCCTGCAGTCAGCCCTCAGGAGAAGCTGCTTGGACGTGTATGGAAGAAGATCCACGTGGAGGAGTCTGCAGAAAGAGCAGGAATTCACTGCCTTTCTGTCACTTCGTTTTACTGCACTTTTTATGCTGAGAATGGATAACCAAGCCTCAGCTGTTGTATTATGGGACCTGGAAACAGAGGAGGTGACATACTGTGCCCTGGACAGAGCTTGTACCCCTGTAAATTGTGGCGGAGAGGAGCAGTCGTGTTTGATATACACAGGTGAATTGTTACATTTTTCTTGTACAAAGTATAGAATGATTACATTGATTTCTGTAGTGGGAAAATTAAGAGACCCATCTGAAGGGTAAGGGTAGTGAAACATCTTGAAACTGGAGGGATGCAGGGTCTGGGACAGCAGGGCTTTCACCAAAGGAAATCATGTCAGACGGATCTGATCAATTTTTTCAGTTGGATGAGCAGAGAGTTAGATCGCGGGTGGACACTGATGTGGTGTATCTGGGTTTCAGCAAAGCTTTTGATACTGCCCTACATAAGAGGCTCGGAAATAAAGTGAGCCATCCAGGAACGGGGCTACGCTGGAGAATAGATTAAAACTGGTTGAGGGTAGATGAGAGAATATGGTGATAAATGGAAATCTCTTTTTAAAACGTAATGGAATGCCTCGGGGATCAGTCCTGGAGCTTTTCCTGTTCAATATCTTTGTGAGCAAAATTACAGAAGGATTATAAGATCATAAGAAGTGCCATGCTGGGTCAGACCAAAGGTCCGTCAGGCCCAGCATCCTGTTTCCAGCAGTGGCCAGTCTGGCTCACAAGTACCCGACAAGATCCTAGCCTTCTTGCAGTGGCTTTCTCATTTTTACCTGTTTGTGACTTTTCCTTCAGGAACATGTCTAAACCCAGCAACACTAACTGCTGGGTCACAAGTACTGAGCAGAGCCGAAGAGATCATAACTTGTGGCTCTCTCCCAGGGATGAGGGATGGCTTTCCCATTTCTACTTGGCTAATAATGGTTTAAGGGCTTTTACTCAAAGAACTTGGTCAAACCCCTTTTAAGCCCTGGTCTTGTCCTTCAGCAACAAATTCCACAGCTTGCTTGTGCATGTTTTGTTTTTTTTAATCTTCTACCTGTTAGTTTAATGAGAAGGCCCCTAGTCTTGGTACTACTTGAAAAGATAAATAACTGTTCCCTCTTTACCTGTTCACTCCACTCCTGTTTTTGTAAACCTCTATTGAATCCCCTCTCAATTATCTCTTTTCCAAGCTGAAAAGCGCTAACCTATGCAGCCTCTCTTCATAGGGGAGACTTCCAACCCCTTGATCATTTTTGTTGCCCTTCTCTGCGACTAGAACGTAACACAAATTAACAATTTTTTAAAAAGGGGCTATTGTATCCTTCGATGATGTAGATGCAGATGCTTAGCGACTAAATTTCAGTACTATCAGATTCAGAGAGCTGCATTTGGGGTGCAAAAATCAAAAGGAGTTGTGATTGAAAGGTGAGATCTTGATGTCCACAACACAGAAGAGAGGCCTTGGGGGGGATTGTATCCAATAACTGTAAGGTAGTGAAGCAGTTCGACAAGGCCATGGCCATAGCTAAGATGATGCTCGAGTGTGTAGGGAGAGGCATAATTAATAGAATAAAGCAGGGGTGAACAAACTGGGGGACCTGAGCAATCCTGAAGGGGGGGTCATTTTGGCTCTCCAATTAGAGAAAGAAGAAAAGGGCTCTTCTGTTGAATCTCGGTGCGGTGAAGGCACTGCAAGCTCAGGAGGGCAGAGCTGCCAGAATGTATTCATGACATTGTAAGCCTGCCATGGCCTGGGGCAGGGAAGAGGAGTTTCTTCTGCTGTGGTGGACCCAAGTGGAGATCCGCTTACTCAGTGGCAGAACTGGACATAGAAGCAGCCACTGTGGTATTCCACAACCCAGGAAGAAATGCCACCCTCAGGCTTCAGTTTGGGAGGAGCTCCTGCTGTTGCTAGGTCTCTATCCAGGGAAGACATCACAGCTGTTGCCTGCTGGGGAAAGAGAAGTGGATAGAGGGGAGGAAATAGGAAAGGGAGAATGAAAGGCAAAAAGAGTAAAAAAGTTAAAAAAGCCTGAGAAAATAAAGACAAGCAAACTAAGAAATACAAGAATACTCTTCTGTAGAGGGGAAGATAAGTGCAGTAGCATCTGAAAGCACTGATATTTTGAAGGCTTTGTGTGTTTCCCTTTTAGATGACGGGCTCTCTGTGATCTTGTTTGGTGTGACTCAGGATGAGTTCTTAAACAGACTGATGGCCCATGGGACCGCTGGTACTGTGGATTCCCTGTGCCATCTCAACCGGTGGGGAAGATGCTCCATTCCCATCCATGCCCTGGAGGTAAACACGAGAGCAGACAGGGTCGGAATAACTTCCAGCCTCTCATCAGGGGAAGGGTATAAGCAGCAGCATAAACCAGAATGTGTGATGGAACGAGGTTAATTTGTAATTCAGAACTTTAGTAAAGATTTCATCACATTTTCAAACTTTTCCACTCCTTGATGCCGCAGCAGTGAGTTGAAAATTGACAGAACAGGATTTGCCAAGGGTACTGAGCTGCAGTAAGGCTATAAAACTCTAAGCCAATATTATCTAGCACTGGAGTCCTGCAGCTGGGGCTCAGGCGGGTTCACGTTTATAGTAAAAGCCATTTCAACAATTGCAATGTGAAACCAGGAGGGAGAGAGAAACTAAGCAGCTCCTACCTGTCTTCTTTTCTAATTCAGCAGCCTTGGTGGTCTCTCTAAGTGTGCAACAGTTGCAGGAAGCGAGGTAGTTCCTGATCTTCTCATAGTGATTGGGGATGGGAGATGGACGTCAGTGAATCTGCTCCTGTCTTGTTGTCTTTAGTTACCCCAGGACACAGAGCAGCAGCTTCTGCAGAGTCGGAGGAGGGTTTAATACTGTTTTTCACTTTCTGCAGGCAGGTTTAGAGAATCATCAGCTGGACATGGTTGATTTCTTCTTAAAGAGCAAAGAGAATCTTTTTTCCCTCCCTGCTAGTGATGCTACAGAGCTGTCCCAGAGATATTTAACAAGTAGGTAACTGATCTACAACTGCAGCTCCTCTTCCACACATGGACCCCTGTCACCCATATTTTATATATTATTTATCAACATTTGATATTCTGCCTCTCACAAAGTTGGTCTTAAGATGAACTGCAATAAATGTAAATGAACAGAGGCAGAACTTACAATCAAATTAGAATGTGCAGTTAATGTAGCATTTGGGATCTGGCGTGGGATAACCCATTTGTGAACAGATTTAAGAACCAGTTGTGTCCCTGTTGTGTGTAACTCCCTCTTTGGGACTTTAGGAAGTTGGGCTGCTCCCATCCTCACACTGACATGCTGCTTCTCTCCCATCCCCTGCTCCTACCACCCACACACAGTCCCTTCCCCATCATACACACATACGCACACACACACACACACGTCCCTTCCCCGTCATACACACATACGCACACACATACGCACACACACACACACACGTCCCTTCCCCGTCATACACACATACGCACACACACACGTCCCTTCCCCGTCATACGCACACACACACACACACACGTCCCTTCCCCGTCATACGCACACACACACAGTCCCTTCCCCGTCATAAACACACACACACACACGTCCCTTCCCCGTCATACACACACACAGTCCCTTCCCAGTCATATACACACACCGTCCCTTCCCCGTCATACAGACACACACACACACACACACAGTCCCTTCCCCGTCATGTACACACACACACACCCCGTCCCTTCCCCGTCATATACACACACACATACACACACACACAGTCCCTTCCTCGTCATACACACACACACACAGCGTCCCTTCCCCGTCATACACACACACACACACAGTCCCCCATCATATACACACACACAGTCCCTTCCCCGTCATATACACACACACAGTCCCTTCCCCGTCATACACACACACACACACACACACACAGTCCCTTCCCCGTCATACACACACACACACACACACAGTCCCTTCCCCGTCATACAGACACACACACAGTCCCTTCCCCGTCATACAGACACACACACAGTCCCTTCCCCGTCATACACACACACACACACACACACACACACGGTCCCTTCCCCGTCATACAGACACACACACACCCCGTCCCTTCCCCGTCATATACACACACACATACACACACACACACAGTCCCTTCCTCGTCATACACACACACACACACAGTCCCCCATCATATACACACACACACACAGTCCCTTCCCCGTCATATACACACACACACAGTCCCTTCCCCGTCATACACACACACACACAGTCCCTTCCCCGTCATACAGACACACACACACACACACACACAGTCCCTTTCCCGTCATACAGACACACACACACACACACACAGTCCCTTCCCCGTCATACACACACACACACAGTCCCTTCCCCTTCACTTATACGCTGCTCTTTACTGGCTTTTCATACCCAGATCAGTCCAGACTCCTGGGGTTTTCCTCCCTGCCAGCAGATGGAGACAGAGAAAAGAGTTTCACTGACACTGCTACATAACCCAGTGTCCCACCTGCAGTCCCTCTGCATTTCTCTGGCTCCAGAAGATTGTAGAGGTGTAAAACCTGCAGTCTGCAAAGAAAAAAAGGAAAGAGAGGGCATTTTAGCTTTCATCCCAGGAGGTTTCTAGGTCCTGGTGGTGCCATTCCTGGTCTGAGGTGGATGAGCTGGGGGTTGCTGACCCTTCAGATTGGCTCTGTCCTTATCTCCGTGGGGGTTGATCCAGTTCCCTCTCACCCACTAGGCCCGTTGAATCCTGCTACAATCCGGCTGCTTCGAGGAAGCACCAGGGAAGTAACTGATTTTATTCATCTTTGCGCTACTAGGGAAGAAATGCAGGAGTCTGGACTGATCTTTGTTATTGTAGGAATGAAATTAGCAGGTAAGAACACATTTTCCTCTCCTGTCTCATTACCTATGTGCTGCTCTTCCCCACCAATATACAGTCCCTTCCCCTTCACCTACATGCTGCTCTTCCCTACCCACACACCCCGCCTTCTCAGCTCTGGAAAGTTTCTCTTGAGAATGCATATGTTGGAGCAATAAAAATGGGCAGCAGTGAAGGTGTGGAAAATAGTTTTGACTTCCAAAAAAACAAAAATATCCAGCTGGAGGAGAAATCTGTAAAATAAAAAAAAAATCCGTATATAGTCTTTTGATTCATTAATAAATTCACCTCAGTGATGTGTTTGAATCTGTATTATAAAATATTTTTTTCTGGATATTTTTGTTTTTTGAATTTTGGCACACCTGTGGATTTTTGAATTGTGCTTTGCAAACCGCCTTTTTCTTTTTGATGTTATACAGTAAAAGATATTGCAGCCTGCATAGACCGCTAACTGATCAGGAACCTCCATGTTCATGTCTGCTGTTAAGTTTATTTCTGTAAATACTTTGTACGCTCATGTGAGGTTCTAGGACTGGGCTTCCGTTCAGATGCTGCATGCATATCACTTCTTGTGGCCATGGCATACAAGGAAGTGTTTGCATTTCTGTCAGTGAGTGCTTTTTCTCTTCCAATTCTGTTTCAGATGTGGAGGAGCTGAGAGCAGCTTTGGATCTGCTATGCAGGGCCATCAGAGAGAGTAACTTGGAGACTCAGAGTAAGCAGTTCTCTGAGCAGCTGCTCAACCTGACACTTTCCTTTCTAAACAAGCAAATCCAGCAGCTATGCAGCTGTACAGATGGTAAGCTTCGTGAAGAAGATGGCAACAGATAATAATATCTTTCAATAAAAGCTGAAATCTATAGTCAGGCTGCCAAGCAGAATCCCTGCAAGTCTACAAGCTTCTAGTGACAGTTACAAGTCCATAAACCACTGCTAGAATAGGGAGTTCAGAGATCCCTGCCTTTCACAGCACTGAAAGATATCCTGTCGAATTTACTTTGTTGAGATCCTAGACATACTCCTCCTATTAAACATATATATAGCACTACAAGATGTGCACAGAACGTAGAGATACAGAGACCCTACTCAACAGCACAGTCTAGTTGACAGACATTGAGAATGCATGAACATGGACAAACAGACACTGAGGATATGCTGCGTTAGTGCATCTGGGATCTTTGCCTTTTAAACTCTAAGGGAGTCAGAGGTGTTCTTGAGGACTGAAGGGAGGGGGGGCAGGAAGGGTGTAGTTGGGATGTTCAACTGTGTTTCCTCTACACTCGGGCAGGCCAGTCCACACCAGTGAGTTATGCACTCCTGTCAGCAGATGACTCATTGACGTATAGCCCTACCCCGACAGCCTGCCTGTATTCTCCATCTCCAGCAGATGGTGGACATGCATCTCCCTAGTAGGATATTCCACCTAACGGAGCCAGATAAGACTCTACTCTTTTTTTTTTTTTTTTTTTTTTTCACAAAGACGAGTTGCCAGGTCTGTTGACTCAGACCCTAAAAACTCTTGAAGTAGACGAGGTCAGCAAGGTTCCTCTGTTGTGGGGACTGATGGAGATCAGCGGCCTGTATGTGGGGGAGAGAGAGTGACAGCGGCTACTTGGTGAGTGGTGTTAGCCACGCTCTGCCAGTTTTAGATCAGACCCCAGCAAGAAACAGTTCCCTGCGATTTGAATAAGTGAGACCCACAGCAGTTCCCGGCGGCAGTGGCCTGTTTCATGGCTTTTCACTGCAGCTCCCACTGAGCATGGGAAGGACGGTGAAGCAGGTGAAGACGCAGGGCTCGTGGCAGTTGCGGCCAGTGGTTGCCGGTCTGGGGACTCGCCATAGCAGCTCCCACTGGGAATAGGAAATGCAGCGAGGCAAGGAGAGACACAAAGCACATCTTAATGCCTCAGAGCTGCATGGGGCGTGTGTCGGCATCGACTGAAACAGTTTGAGGACTGTTAATGCTGCTGCAAGTATCAGGAGGGAGGGGGCAAGCTCTATGAGCTGCAGAGACAGACGGTGCTGAGCTTTCCCTGTGGTGCGGAACGGTGGCCATTTTGGTTTTCGTTCCCATGGTGCAGGGGTTTGTGAGGGAAGAAAGTCTTCTCCTACATCGAAGGACTAACAGGAAATGATTTCCTGTGTTAGATTACTGATCCCAAGGGGCCCCTTTTGGGGGTGGTAACTCCTGTGGGGTGGTTTCTGGAGGTCATCTTGTGCCCTTCCTGTTCTCAGAAGAAAAAAAAAAGATGGCATACCCCATTGTATGCATTGGATTTAGCTCATAGGACAGCTTTCCCTGAAGGGCACTGAGAGTTTTTTCCTGGGCTTGGAGATGGGGTTGCGTCTCTTCAGGAGGAGGCTGCGACCCCTGTGCCTGACAGAGCTGATGACTTAACTGGTCAGCTGTTCAGGAGGGGCAAATTGTCTTTAGTTAATACAATCCTTAACACATTATGGTGGCCGGGAAAGGATAGGGAAAGCCCTATTTTGGAGGAGCCTATGGTCCCATTAAGTTTCCCATCCCATAGGCCTTGTTTGAAATGGTCTCTGTGGAGGGGAGGATGTATTGTCACTGGCAAAAATGGCTCTTACCCTCGATCAGCTTCATCCTATTGATATCTCCCACATCCTTTAGATTTTTTGGCCATACGAACACAAACACAGCGTCCCTTTATCGTAAAGATGACTTCTTAAAAAAAAAAAAAGTGCCAGGTTTCAGGCAATTCTCATATGTAAAAGTTGCCCCGGAGTCTGACACGCTGGAAGAACTGGAGGCCACGAATGCGCTGCTACTGGAAGAGGAGGTGAAGAGGGGAATTCGGCTCAAGCGGAGGCTGTAAGTAATGTCCTGACTCAGAATTCAGGCAGTGCTTCTGTGACCTACATAAAACCATGAAAGACAACAAAACAGAGATTTTAAATATGATGTCTGAATTAAGAGAAGAAATGACGGATACCGGCACCGATGTGAGATTGGAGGCCCAGCAGACAGCATTAAACGTTTGCAGTTACGTTATGATAATTACTGATTGAGAAGATGGAAGATATGGGAAATAGAGCACGGCACTGCAATTTGTGCTTTCGCAGGATTCCTGAAACTGAGAAATATGCTAATAGCATGGAGGTGATTCAAAACATTTGTGCATTTTTATTGGCACAAAATAGCTCAGAGGAGAATGCTGAGATTCCGAAAGTGGAATTGGAAGAGCACAAAATTGCAAATAAGCCTAGAGACGTTATTATTTGCTTTCATTGTCATGTGGTTAAGAGAAAGTTCTTACAGCAGCCAGAAAAACAGCTTTCCTGGGCTTGGGACACACAATATTCTGTATTTGCAGATTTGTCACTATTTGAAAACGAATGGAATTTAAGGATATAACATCGTTGCTTCATAAAGAGAGAATTCGTTATCGACTGGCCATGACCATCCGAGGGGTTATTTCCAAAGTAAAATTGATCGCGGAAGCGGCGGCCATTTTGAAACGTGCTGGAATTGCCATTATAAGTGTATCTCGGTGATCTACAAGTGCAACGGCATCAAAAGATGAGATACCCTGTTGGCAAAGAGTAGGAGAGGGAGGTCGAAGGCTGAGAAGGCAGTCGGGCGATACTAATCTTCATGGCTGAAGTGTAGATTGATCTTAAGTTTTAGAAGGATGAGGGTTTGAAGTTATTATGGCCTGATGTTTCATATTTTTATGAGATGTGGGACTTGTGTTTTGTTTTTATTATATTTACTATGAATGAGATGTTCGGGGAAACTTGAGCTACATTTGGTGATGTACACACCTCTTGCTGCTACTGCACTTCCACTATAGAGTAATATCAGAATTCAACAGAGGGGGAAGGGGAGTTATAGGTGGTTTCAGGCACTAAGAAGGATTAGAAGAATACGGGCAAGACCATGTTTAGTTTTGTGGGAGTATGATGTAAAAACATACAGTTTTCATTAATATAAGTTTGGGCAATGTGTTGGAGTGAATATTCTCCTGGAGCTGAGGGATCTGCTTTATTTTCACTTAATTATGGCTAAAGCGGGGTATCTTATCAATAAATGTTAAAAGGGCTAAACGCTCCTAGAAAATGACAATTACTTAAACTGGAAATACAAAAATTCACATGCATCTATCATAATGTTACAAGAGACCCTCTTAAAACTTATTGAATTGGCATAACTTTTCTCATACATATTCTGTTGCAGACACAAAAGAAGAAAAAATATGCAGGGGCTGGAATATTATTTGTTAAAGATTTAATGTGCCAAATCAGGGTGAGCTATGGAGATCCTAAGGGGAGATTCTTGCTGCTCCAGTTCAAGGTGGAAGGTGTTTCTTTATTCATTATTTAACCTATATTCCCCTAACTCAGATCAGTATGCTTTCTTGGTAACTATAGATGAGGTACTTGCTGCTAAGGGTCATCTAATAATTGGAGGTTGATTTCAACATGACCCACTCTTATTTTTATTTATTTATTTATGTGTTTTTTTCTATACCGGCATTCACGAATGGTCGTCTCATGTCGGTTTACATAGAACAGGGGTGAGTAATACATTATAATGTACAGAACTATAACCTGTGAGTATACATTACAAATTATACCAAGTGCACAGAAAAAGAAGTTACAATAAAACAGGATGAATCTAACTGGGAGTAGAAGAAAAGATGATAGAAGTTTAACAAAATGGTTAGTACGTTGCAAGTAACTGGAGAAGTCTGGATCAGTTTGATGGAGGATAATCAGTAAGATATTATATTAGACAATTCTTATATTAGACACTTCTTATATTAGACAAATTCTTATATTAGACAATTCTGCCTAATAAGCATAAAGCTGAACTTCAATTATTACTGAAGAAAGTAGGATCTCATAGATATTTGGAGATTCTGTTTTCCCACAGCCCGAGATTACACATTATATTCTCATCCTCACAAATCTTATTCCCATATTGATATGTTTTTTGTAGAAAAGGCATTGGTCAATCAAATTGTGAAAGTGGACATAGGTGTGATTACATGGTCTGATCATGCCCCTATTAAGTTGGATCTACAATTGAAAGAACTAGACTAAAGAAGCCAAAATTGGAAACTAAACGATGCTTTAGTGATAGATGTGACCTTTCATAACCGGTTGTCAGAGGATATTAATGACTATTTATTGAGCAACAATAATGTTGATACCAACCCTCTGCTCCTCTGGGAATGTTTGAAGGCAGTTGTCAGGGGGCATTTAATATTCAGGGCTCCTACAAAAAGGAAGAAACGGATATTACTAGGAAAATTGGCAGAGTTAGAGAAATTACATAAACATACGCTATCCCCCTTTGTCTTTACTAAATTGTCAAGAGTATGGGATGAATTGAAGTTGCTGGACCTAGGTACTATATCGATGACACTAGATATTGCTAAACAATATTTTGAATGGGGAAATAAGGCTTAGCAGGCTTTTAGCTCGCAAATAAAAAAACCCAAAACATCAAAATCAGATTACCAAAATAAAAAAAACAGAGGGTTCAATATTAACATCCCCTACTAGTATAAGGATTCAGCTATAGAAAATTACTTAAGTTCTATTGTTATCCCCAAAATCTCAGGTTTGGATAAAGAGTTCTTTGAAAGAAAGAAATCTTTCTTGAAATACAACAGGTTATTACTGATCTTAAGGTAAATAAGGCTCCTGGTCTTGATGGATTTACTGCAAGATTCTTTAAGTGTTTTTCAAAAGAGAAAATGCTTCCATTGGCTAACTTTAACTCCTTAAGAGATGGCAACACGCTATTATCTGAAGCAACTTAGGCATCTCTATTCTTGCTAAACCAGGGAGGGATCCTACAGACCTATTTCACTACTTAATATTGATTTGAAAATATTGGCTAAAGTGTCAGCTAATTGATTAATAAGGGTTATGACTAAACTAGTTCATTCTGAGCAAGCCGGCTTTATTCCTGGTCAAATATCTGCAGACAGTGTTTGTAAAGTTGTTAATCTGATTTGGGTGTGTGCAAAGGAATGAGATCGCAGCAGTGTTACTATCCATTGATGCTGAAAAAAGCCTTTGGATATTGTTCATCAGTCTTATTTGTTTCAAATTCTGGAGAGGATGAACTTTGGGGCTCATTTTCTGAGCTGGTTGTGTCACTTTAATAATACACCTAGAACATCTGTAAAGATTAATGGGGGATATTCTGCTCCTTTTTTAATCCAGCGGGGGAGCCAGGCTGGGGTATTCGCTTTCACCTTTGTTGTTTGCTTTATTTTTAGAACCCTTGGCGATCAAAACACATAACTCTTCAGTTATACGGGGCATCCAATTGGGGCCTCATGCTTACAAATTATTGCTTTTTGCAGATTTTATTTACATTGACAGACTCCATTGTTTCTTTGCAGAGGACAGTGGACAAGATGAATCAATTTAGCAAAGTTTCTGGCTTTAAGCTAAATTTAGAGAAATCTGAACTTCTTAATCTCTCTGTCCCGGAAGCTCAGATCCAGTCCTTGCAAATACATTTTTTGTTTAAATGGACTAAAAAGGTGGTCAAATATTTGGTGTTAATATAAGTAACAACCTAAATGACTTGTTTGAATTAAACTATTCTCCATTAATACAGGCTGTGTTTTGGGATTTGGAAGAGTAGGGGGGGGGATATTCTTTATCGTGGTTGGGGTGGATAGTGGCAACAAAATGAATATTCTTCCGAGATTGTTACCTTTTCCAAACATTGCCAATACATCTCTCTAGTGCTATGTTAAAGAGGCGGCAAAAAGAGAATTTTTGCATTCAATATGGAAAAGGAAACCTCCTAGGGTGTTCAGGAAAGTAATGGGAGTTCCCCATGTAGGGTTGTGGTATTCTGCGGCTGGATTGGAATAATAGGTCCATATAGAACAGTCTTTAGTTGGTCGCAAGCCCCTGTGGGCTATAACTTGGCAACCAGGATAGACTTAGAGACAATTCAGTGCTTTCTCTTTGACAGCTGATACCACCATGAGAGTTTCGAAGCAATGTGGCACTAAATTTGTGCATAATAGACAGTATTTCTATAGCTCTTCCATTAATCATAATCTGGATTTTAAACTGATGGACTTTTAATTTTCTTGGGGATGGCTGGAGAAGAGAATATCTAAGATGGGTCATTTGTGGGAGGAAGGCTGTATTTAATGTTTGAGGCACTTTGTGGAGACATATTCTTTAGATCACTTAGGCATGTATTCTTATTTCCAAGTTAGACTTTTCTTGAAATCAGAGTGAAAAGAGATTTATTGTTGGGAAAGATACAATTTGAAAATTGGTGTGAAAACGCAGATAAAATTTGGAAAGTGATTCTAGTATATATGGTTATCTTAATAATGAACCCAATATGAGAGCATGGAAAAAGATCTAGGATGTGAAAGAATGGGATCTGTTTTTTGTTAATACTAAGAAAGTTCAATATCTGCGTCATTCGCAGAAAAGAGCTAGAAGGTTATTTTACGTTGGTATTTTACTCAGAACGTCTGCACAAAGCTTATCACACTTTAGAGGAATAATATTGGAGGGGTTGTAATGACAGGGTACATTTTTTTCATATGTGGTGGGGAGTGCCCATCTATTGTGATATTTTGGAAGAAGGTGTTTCCCTTATTAAGGAGATTATAGGACTGCAATACCACTTCCTCCTAAATGTGCGTTATTGAATGTCCCCAGCGTATTAGATGAACATATTATGTTCTTATGATGTCTTTTATTGGTCCTTGACTCAGCACATTCTAATTGCAGCTGGATGTGAAATTGCAATCTTTCCAAAATCTGTAGATAACTTCTTCTCTGGGTTAATTGTACGGAGAATTGAAAAAATGTATATTTGGAATAAATTGACTGCCATAAAAATTTGCACCGTATCAAAATTTGAATGGATATGGGATCCATTTATGCAATGGCAAGCGACTTGCTCTCTGATATAAGTGGGGTTACTTATAACCCTCGGTCCTTATAGAGAGAGCTCAAGCTAGGCATGGAAGTTATAAACTTGCTAGAGTGGATTTGTATTTCTTTTATATGAATAAATGAAAGGGACATGTAATAGTGTCAAAGAGATTTCTTTTGAGGATTCATTAGCTCTGTTCGGTTTTTTGTTTGTTAGGATATGCAGTTGAATTATTCTTCCAGTAAAAAGCAGTATTAATGTGAGATGTGCTAGTTATATTGGGGATGAAATGATAGTGTTGCTTCACATGTTTATTAATTGGAATTATAATCTTGTATTATTATTTTGAAGCATCGTTGAAGCAATAAACTTTAATTTATTAAAAAAAAAACCCCCAAAGAAATGGTCTCGTGGAAAGCAACAGTAAAGAACCCTTGGTATGGGTTTTCAATTTGAAGAGGTCGTGGCTCTCGGGGATACCAGAGGCAAAGTTTGGGGCCCTTCTTCCAGTGGGGGGTTGGAGTCGCAGCCTGGCGCTTCCTGGTATTATGGCACATGGGATGATGGGATACACAGCCTTGGGCGCACAGGCATCTGTAGGCATCTGTCTCTTGCCACCGGCCTGTTCATGGGGTTTCAGCAGCCACAGGTACGAGGGGGTGGGATCCTCTCTTTCCTCCAAGCAGGCAGAGCCTTCGGAGGCCGGTGTGCCCTATATTGTGGATGCTTGTACGACTTGCTGTGCTCTTCCAGCCTGGATGTGGAGCTCTGCTGTTTCAGCCAGAAGTCATGTATGCTTCAAGTCGCAGCTTGGCAGTTTTTCTTTCAAGGGCCTGGAACAGCTGGTGAAGCATTTGAGTTGGTCCCTTACCCAAAGTTGAGCCCAAGAAGAACAAGAAAAGTTCCTGTAGGAGTATTGGCCAGGTAGAGGTCTCTTCTCTCAGAAGCAGGCGCCTGCCAAGCCGCTGTCTTTTCCAGAATCACATCCATGGCAGTTTCAGGAATGAAAATTAGCAGGAAAGAACCACTTTTCCATTTCCCGCCCCCATAAGCTTTACGGTGAAGACTATTTTAGTGGCTGCCCTCTGGAGGACTCTCTTTGGTTTCTATCCTTTTGAAGGTGCAGTCTCCAAAATTGTGCGCAGTATTCCAAATGAGATCTCGCCAGAGACTTATACAGAGGCAATCTTGCCTTCTTTTTTCCTGCTGTTTTATTCCTTTCGCTATGCACCCAAGCATCATTTAGATTTGTCCTTAAAATCATTGCAGAAGTGGGAGGGAGCCAGTTAGGCCATTAGATGACTGGAGGTGAAAGGGATGCTCAGATTTGTCCTTCGGACCGCTAGTGCAGTGTGCAGACTAGGAAGTGTGGGAGGGGAGGTAATCTCTGAGGAGCTGTAGCACCAGAATCTTGGCACTGGTTCTGACTGAGCTGGAGCTAAAAGGAGGAAAGAGGAAAATACAAAAGGAGGAATTAGGCATCTCGCAAGATCCCCTGCTCTCTGCACTCTACGTATTATGGGAACATTCACAGCATGGCACATACAGTGTATTGCAATAAATATCAAAGCATCTAAACATCAGCTACTCATAATTTAGATAAAATAGGGCCATATCTCTAACCCTTTTAAAATGCTTTCCAAGCATTCTCAGCCAATATCGAATTAAACAAGAAGAATATTCTAATGGGTGTGAGTGATTGTTCTCGTTCCTTGCAGAGTTTGATGAGAACTTGCAGGTCTGTGTGGATATCTTAAGCAGTTACATTATTGAACTACGAACCTTTATGAAGAGACTGACCCAAAAGAAATGGTGCATTGAATCAGTGGGAGAGGTGCCCTGGACAGAACAAAGCCATCTCTGGGACACTTTCACTCTTCAGGTCAGTGGCTCCCTCTACATTCTCATCCTATATGATATCACAGAGGAACATGTATGTTACTGTCTGAGGCTCTCTCTGCTTTCTCCCCCATGTGATATCACAGAGGAACACGCATGTTACTGCCCGATGCTCCCAGTGCATTCTTATTCTAGATGATATGACAGGAAGAGACACACATTAATGTCTGAGGCTCCCTCTGCATTCTTCTCCATGTGATATCACAGAGGAACACGCATGTTACTGTCTGAGGCTCTCTCCTCATTCTCCCCCATGTGATATCACAGAGGAACATGTATGTTACTGTCTGAGGCTCCCTCTGCATTCTCATCCCATGTGATATCACAGAGGAACATGTATGTTACTGCCCGATGCTCCCAGTGCATTCTCATTCTAGATGATATGACAGGAAAAAACATATTAATGTCTGAGGCTCCCTCTGCATTCTCATCCCATGTGATATCACAGAGGAGCATGTATGTTACTGCCCGAGGCTCCCAGTGCATTCTCATCCCATGTGATATCACAGAGGAACATGTATGTTACTGTCTGAGGCTCTCTGCATTCTCCCCCATTTGATATCACAGAGGAACATGCATGTTACTGTCTGAGGCTCCCAGTGCATTCTCATTCTAGATGATATGACAGGAAAAGACACATATTAATGTCTGAGGCTCCCTCTGCATTCTCATCCTATATAATATCACAGAGGAGCATGTATGTTACTGTCTGAGGCTCTCTGCATTCTCCCCCATTTGATATCACAGAGGAACATGCATGTTCCTGTTCATACCCCAGATCAGTCCAGATTTCTGGGTTTTGCTTCTCTGCCAGCAGATGAAAACAGATTAGAAAAGCTTTTCTGACACTGCCACATAACCCAGGTGCCACCTGTAGTCGCTCAGTATTTCTCTGTCTCCAGCCGATGGTAGAGATGTAGAACCTGCAGTCTGGAGTGAGAGAAGATAAAAAAAGGAATAATAAAGAAATCAACAGGAGCTTCCTCCTATCGGGTTTGGTGGAGACTCTCCTCCCTGGTTGAGGTGGACAAGCAAGGGATTAGTGACCCTTGGTGTGTCTTGTCCCTGGATCTGAGGGGGGTTTCAGTTAGCTGGTGGTCCTGTTTCCTTGATCCCGGAGAACCCTCGGCAACCAGCAGCCACTCCTACATCATTCAGGAAAGTACTCTTATTATTATTATCTGTAAAGTTAAAAAAAAAAAAAAAAAGTCTGACAGGCAGCTTGGAGAGGGATTCTGGACTCGGGCAGGTCCTGTGAGTGATCGGTCATCACACCAGACACAGGTGAGAGCCAGCGGTAACTGGGAGTCCTGGTGTTGACAAGTTGGTTATGGCGAGCAGAGAGGAGACACAGTGTATGTGGGATGCACATGGCGCCAGAGAAGGATCAACACAGAGCCTGCTGCTCATGTGGGGATATGCAAACTCATCCATGCAAATTTGTGTGCATGCTGCATCTTCGGATGAGAGGGCAGCTTGGATGGTGCCATGCTCCATTTTGGTGCGTATGGTTTCTGCGTGTAATAGTGCACACTCCAATTTGGTGCTTAAAAGACCTTTGTGCTCGTCGGGAGCCATTGCAGATCCTTTTCCCGTGAGTGTGGGAGCTGCGGCTTTCTTGGCTGCATTCCCAGCAACACAGGGAGGCTCCAGGAGAGGCAAGGGAATCTTCTCCTCCCTGGCCATGTAGAGACCCGCGGAGAGGCAGGAAGTCTGAGGACGAGGAGGCCTTGATGCAGGAGGATTCTGAGAATTCTCAGATCTTTTCCTTAGATTTTGTGTTTCTAGCCAGTTGGGCTCTGTGGAGAAGTAAGGCAACAGGGAGAAGCGCTCTCATACCCAGGGTCAGCTGCAAAGTGGCTCATAGTCTTCTAAATGGCCCAAGGTGACCAGCAAGAAGGCATCGGCTAGCATCCGGAGGGTGCTTGGCTTGGCTTGGCTGGGCAGCACAGCAGCTCCATCGAGGAGTCTGAGGATTCTGAAGACGAGACTAGTCCACCAGATGGGTCCTCCAGGGGCAGAGTCCATGCAGAACTTGTTGGATCCAGATCCGGAGGAGGTGCCAGTGGCCAAAGAGGTTGACCCTAAGGTGGGAAGATTTAATCTAGTTTGCTGGGAGGATTTATGGTCCTTGATGCCCCATGTGCTTAAAGTTAGGCTTAGAACTTCCTCATGAAGAGTCAGACCAGGATGGATTGGATCCAGTCATGGATGGCTTAAGAGGTCCGGGTGTAAACGCCTTTTCCTTCAACAAGTCGGTAAAGAAGTTGGTCATCAGGGAGTGAGACACCCTGGAGACCAGTCTGAAAGTTGGAAGGGCAATGGCGAGGTTATACCTGTTGCCAGAGGAGGGCCCTTGAGGTTTTAATTGATTCCGAGGATTGATGCTTTGGTCTCAGTGGTGACCCAAGAAAACCACAATTACTGGTAGTAGGGTCCACCGTGCTGAAAGATGTGTAGGTCTGAAAGCTGAAAGTTGCCTTGAGGATTCTTGAGGTTTCTATCTTGGGTGTATGGGCTTCTATATGCAACAGTTTTAGGCAGAGAGCTTGTTTGCGTTGGGTTCATCAGATACGGTGAAGGAGACTTCTTTATTGTCCTCCACAAAGCAGGCAGAGCGCTCAGAGGCAGCGGTAGCCTATGTGGGGATGCTTTGTATGGCTTGATTAGTATGTCGACTGTTTTCGGTCAGGTGGCTGCTAACTAGTCTGCAGATGCTTCCTCAAAGTCTCAGGGGCCCTCCTGTTCAAGGGCAGTTGTTTTTCGGGGAGAATTTAGAACATCTGGTGAAGCATCTAGTAGAATCCAGAGGGCATAAGTTGCTGGAGGACAAGCCAAAGAGGGGGGGAAAGAAATCCTTTCCGGCCTATTTGCATTTTACAGAATGTAGGAGATATGGGTAGAACAGTTAAGGCCTTGACTCTTAAAGTGCTTTCATGGTGGCTATTTGGTTCAGCCAGGAGAATTTCAGAGCTCCAGGCGCTGTCCTGTCGAGATCCATTCCTACAGATGTTGGATTTGGGACTACCTTTATGCATAGTGTCTTCTTTTCTGTCTAAGGTAGTCTCGGCATTCCATCTTAGACGGTGGAACTTCCAGCTTTTCTGTATTTGGATTCCTCTAGGCCTTATGAAGAGATCTTAGGTTCTTAGATGGGAGGGTGTGCATTATGTATGTATTTATTTATTTATTTAATGAGTTTTATATACCGCCATTCGGTAAAGCCATCATAATGGTTTACAAAAGCTCAAAATGCAGGATTTTTAACAATTGAGCAAAAAGGGATAACAGGAAGTATATTAAACAAAGGAGAGAGATTCAATTGCAAAGATATTAACTGGCATTTGCACTACAGGTTACACTAAGGGGTGACAAAGGGGAGGTATTATTGAGGTATCTAAAGGTCACTAATGATTTCCATACATCAGATCACCTCTTTATAGATTGGATCACCGTTTTGTACTGAGGAGTGGTGCAAAGAAGGGAGCTAAGGCTACAATTGCTTGGTGGCTATAGCATGCGATCGAGTCAACTTACATTTTTTAAGGGCGCCCAGTGCCAGGGGTTTAGGGGTCACTCGATATGTTCTCAGTCGACCTCCTGGGCTGAGTCAACGGGTGTCCACATGAAATTTGCAGGGCAGCTACTGGGAAGTTGTTGTATACTTTTGCTAGGCATTGTCACTTGGATGTCGGGGCTCTGGCTTCCATGTTCTTTGGTGAGAGTGTTCCATGAGTGGACTCTCCATGTCCCACCCACGTTAAGGGGAGCTTAGGTACATCCCAGGAGTCTGGACTGATCTGGGTGCATACAGGGAAAGGTAAATTGGTTCTTACCTGCTAATTTTCATTCCTGTAGGACCACAGATCAGTCCAGAGACCTGCCCATTTACTAGGGGGAGGGTCCGCTGCTCGTTCTGTCCACTTTGTATATAATGTGGAGTTGTTGGAGGTTTTCAATGCTGATTGCTTATGTTAAATTTGGGAAACAAGTTTTTGATTGTCTTTTTGGGTAACTTCACCATCCTCCAGCTCATTGGAGGGAAGAGAGTTTGCTTAGAAGTTGCTTGGTTGTTGCTGTCATCTTGGCTTGGGTACAGGTCAGTACTGAGGGAGTGCAGGAGGCACACTGGGTTATGTACAGTGTCAGTGAAACGTTCTCTGTCCTCCATCTGCTGGAAGGAGGCAAAACCCAGGAGTCTGGACTGATCTGGGGTATGAACAGGAAAGCTCGTTGAGGGGGGTTGAGGGTCTCAGTTATAGTTATTCTCATTTTGGCTTGGGTACAGGTCAGTACTGAGGGACGGCAGGTGGCACGCTGGGTTATGTACAGTGTCAGTGAAACTTTCTCTGTCTCCATCTGCTGGGAGGGAGGCAAAACCCAGGAGTCTGGACTGATCCATGGTACTACAGGAATGAACATTAGCAGGTAAGAACCAATTTTCCTTTTACACTCCCTAAGACTGCCAGTGCATTCTCGTTCTGTATGATATGACAGAGAAAGACACATTAGTGACTGAGGCTTCCTTGGCATTCTCACCCCATATCTTTTGCTAGTCCTCAGACTGACCCATGGTGTTGCAGGATATTGGTGATAATTTTTCTCTCATGTGGCCGGATAACTCGCTACTTACCCGCATGTCTTCAGAGATATCTGAGTAAATAGTGCGGACAGAGAGGGAAAAAAAAAAAGCTTTGAGTTGCGGGCCTCCCAGCTTGATGTCTATCCCCCTTCTTGCCCCTGCTGTCCTAACAAATGTTGCCCCAGTCTAAAAGTCAAGCTAAAGTTAAACAAAAGAGCTCTGCCAGTCTGGGCCTCCAGCCCCCTCCCCCCACTAAAAAAAATCACTACTTTCCTGTTCATTCCCCAGATCAATCCAGACAAGAGGGTTTTCCATCCCAACCAGCAGATGTAGGCAGAGAAAAATCTGAGATCCAGCTACATAACCAAGAGTGCCACCTGCAGTACCCTCGCTATTTCTCTGTCTCCAGAAGACGGTGGAGGTGCAGACCTGCAGTCTGGAGTTCCAAAAAGAAGAAAAAAGGCTTAGAAGAGGATTAGATTCCCAATGGTTATTCCTGGTAGGCTTGACCCGAAGCATCCAGGGGACTGAAAGCCAGGGGCCCTGGTTCCCTCAGCCATTCTGTGATCCCCCTTACCAGTGCCTGCCAGTGGATACAGGGAAGTACCCTTTTCTCTTTTCCTTGGTGCTGTTTTCTTTAAAAAAAACAAAAAAAACAGGGTTCAGCTGAGATCCAGGAGACGAACAGTGTGGTGTGCTGGTGTCTGGGCTGTGAATGCTGAAGCAGGTGGGTGAGCTGAGGAGCACACGGGATTGCCTACCAGGGGTCGACGTGTGAGGGCCAATTCTAGCTGTGCCACGTGTTGAGCTCACGCGGCAGCATGGAGCAGGCCGCTGACCACAGGAAGACCTGTTGCACCTGCGGAGATGATCACGTCTCTCTGCAGTCGCACTCTGTGCAGCATGTACCTCTGGGGAGACTCCATTCCGGCGGGTCACTTTATTGCCTGGGATTTCTATGCAGGCCTTGGCGGACTTGAGGATTGGCGGGCCATTTGTCATCATGTGGTCCCAAGCTAGCAGCTGCCAGGGAGGACAGGAATTCTTCTCCTCTATTGCCACCAATGGTGCTGGGATTACCTGGGGATTGAGGCAGTGTGGGGGAGTCTGCTGAGGAAATGGTCAGTGGGGTTGCCAATAGTTCAGAGACCTTCTCAACGGAATTTGTCCTTCTGCTCCACAAGACTTGTTTAGCCAATCGGGGTAGGAGGCAAGGGAACTCTGGGGGGATCCTCCATCTGCTGGGCCTGGGAGGCCATCCAAGAGGGGATGAGGAATCTTCTTCAGATCCTGATGAACCGGGGATCCTTAGAGGACTTCTGGAGATAATCTGTCAGATGATCCTGCTGATGATCAGATGACTCCTTTTCCAGATGCTGGGGTGGGGTCAGTCGGAGCCAGAAGAGCTACCTGTGACGGAGCGTTGCATCCTCTGGTTTGTTGGATGTGTCTGCCTTGGAACCTTAAGTTTGGTGCTAAATGTTCTTTGTGGTCCTCCCTTTGAGCCTTTGAGACAGGCCTCGCTGAGGATATGACTGAAGACAGTGGCGTTGGTGTCGAACAGTTCGGCCAGACGAAACTTGGAGCTGCAAGCTCTGTCATGCAGGGATCATGTCCTGCGTATTACAGACGATGGAGTCTCGTTACGCATGCTGCCTTCCTTTTTGCCAAAAGTGGTTTCCTCCTCTCTTCATCTTAACCAAATGGTGGAGCTTTCCGCCTTTCATCATCATTTGGCAGCAGAGGAGCCACACACTTGTTGCCATTCTCAATTCCTTCTCTCCTCCCCTTCTCTCTCTCTTCCCAGGCTATGGCTGACTACTTCCCTGACAAGATCTCAAAATTAGTCTTGAGTTCCCAACTATTTCACCTTTACCTGCCTTTCCCCCACTTCTTTCCTCTACCCTTCCTCTAGCCTCCGCTACTCTTGCCTCCTTTCCTGAAGTCATAGTGGAGGAAACTTCTCGTTTTCTCTCTTCCTCCAGCTCACTGCTTGTTCCTCTCACCCTGTCCCCACCGATTCCTCAGCATCATCTCCATTGCAGTCATTCCTTCTATCTGTCACATCCCCAATCTATCACTCTCCACTGCTACTGTTCCTGCTGCCTTCAAAAGTGCTGTAATCATACCACATCTTAAAAAACCCTCACTGGATCCTACTTGTCCTGACAACTATCGTCCCATCTCCCTTCTCTCTTTTGCCTCCAAACTATTTGAACGTGCTGTTCACCACCACGGTTTTGACTATCTTACATCTCAAGCCGTTCTTGATCCATTCCAATCTGGTTTTCGCCCTTTACATTCAACCTTGCCAAAGTTTCAAATGACCTGTTTATGCCTAAAGTCCTGATCCTCCTAGACCTGTCTGCTGCTTTTGAATCTGTTGATCTCGACCTAATCCTTGATACTTTGTCCTCACTTGGATTTTGGGACTTTGTCCTGTCTTGCTTCTCTTCTTACCTTTCCCATTGCACTTTTAGCATTTCCTCTGGTAGTTCCTCCTCTACTGCCATTCCACTATCAGTTGGTGTTGCTCAGGACTCCATCCTGGGCCCTCTTCTCTTCTCACTATATACTAATTCCCTCTCTGATTTCCTCTCATGGCTTTTAATACCATTTGTATGCTGATAACTCCCAGACCTGTCTACACCAGATCTTGGCTTGCCTGTCTGACATTGCTGCCTGGATGACCCGCTGCCACCTTAAACTCAATATGGCTAAAGACAGAGCTCCTTGTCTTTCCCCCCAAGCCCGCCTCCCCTCCTCCTCCTTTCTCTGTCTCTGTGGATAACACAGTCGTCGTCCATCCTTGTCCCATCAGCTCATAACTTTGGAGTCCTTTTCAACTCCTCTCTCCCTTTCTCTATGCATATCCAAAACATTGATTCTTTCTTTATGACATTGCCAAAATATGTCCTTTTCTTTCTGAACACACTAGCAGAACTCTTATCCACTCTCTCATCTCCTCCCGCTTACACTATTACATCCTGCTCCTCACAGAAAGCCATCGTTCTCCACTGCAATCTGTCCTAAATTCAACTGCATGACTTATTTTTCACCAAAATCGCTACGCTCACATAACCCCTCTTCTGAAGCCACTGCATTGGCTCCCTATGTGCTCCTGCATACAGTTCAAGCTCCTCTTTCTCACCTACAAACGCCTTCACTCTGCAGTACCCTCACTACCTCTCCTCTCCTAACTCTCTGTGCACCCCCTCCTCGTGCACTCCGCTCATCAGATAAGTCACTCCTATCTGTGTCCTTCTCCTCTACCACCAATTCCCTGACTGTGCTTTCCACCTGGCTGTGCCGTGTGCTTGGAATAATCTTCCCGAACTGGTGCATCGTGCTCCCTCTCTTGCCATGTTTAAATCCACTCTAAAGACCACCTTTCTGAGACCTCTTTTAAAATCTTATCCCTGATTGTCTGCTTTAAGTCTTAACTTTCTTTTCTTTTACCTTGTCCTGTATGTTTGTCTTATTAGATTGTAAGCTCTATTGAGCAGGGACTGTCATTTTGTATGTTTGTACAGCGCTGCGTATGTCATGTAGCGCTATAGAAATGTTAAGTAGTAGTAGTCATGTTCGTCAGACTGTGTTGCGTTATCTTAAGGTCACTAATGGGTTTCAGTAATTGGATCTCTTTTTGACTTGTTTAGCGGGGCAAAGAAAGGTTTGAAGGTCTCCAATGGCTGCAGCAGGCGATTTGTTTGGCGTATGTTGGTGCCGGAGGGTTGAGTGCGTATTCTACCAGGGCACAGGCAGCTTCCTGGGCGCCAGAGATCTGTCTGGCAGCGACGTGGTCTTCCCTTCATTACCGTCTGGATGTCCAGGCCCCGGAGGAGGTTTCATTTGGGGAAAGTGTGTTGTGAGCGGGTCTTTCGGGTTCCTGCCCGGTGTAGGGGAGCTTGGATACATCCCACTTGTCTGAACTGATCTGAGGTATGAAAAGGAAAGGAAAACTGGTTCTTAGCTGCTAATTTTCCTTCCTGGAATACCCCAGATCAGCCCAGAAGCCTTAGCTGAATGTTGATCGTGCGTATTTATTTGTATGTGGCTGAAGGTTATCCTGCTCCGTTTCAGAGAGTCCAGCCTGCTTCCTGCTCGCCAGTTATTGTTGCTGGCTTGGGTTCAGTACTGAAGACTGCAGGTGCCCCCTTCTGTTATGTAGCAGGGGCTCAGCCTCCACCTGCTGATGGGGATATAAAACCCGCTTGTCTGGACTGATCTGTGCTCTTCCAGGAAGGACCATGATCAGGTAAGAACCTGTTTCCCGTTACCTTGAACTGCAACCCCCTCCTCTGCTATGCAATTACGTAGGTGGTAAAGCTGGAAACTGCATGGGGGGGAGCAGAAGGGGTAAAGCAGTGATTTTTATATTGGGGCACATTATTTGGGACAGTGGGGGAGAGGGGGTAGAGATGCTGGCATTGGGCTGGGAAGCTTTTTTTTTCCTCCAAGTCATGCTACTTACCCGGATAGCTCTGAAGATACGCAGATAAGTAGAGAGTTATCTGGTTAATTTTAGGCCTAACCTGCTATATTCAGTCACTGGCCAGTTAGGGTTAAAGTTATCCAGCTATGTGTGTAGCCGAATAACTGTAAACAGGAAGTTATCCCACTGAATATACTGAACAAGTTATCTGGCTAACTTTAGCTGGATAACTTATCCACTCAATCGCCAAATGAATATTGGCCTCCCAATAATTAAAAAATGTTCTAATATTTACCAAGAAAACAAAATATTTCAAAACAGAAACATCAAATTACACCATAATATTTAAAACTAATAAGGATTGGATAGAGCTGACATGCTGGGGATAGGGACAGGAACTTGTTCTACGTCGGTGTTTTATCTGGTATATTGGCTATTTTCCTTTGTTGCTTATTATGTAAAAAGGAAAAATTATGTGCTGCGCTATTGCTCTGTTTTTTTTATTGTGCCACTAAAATGTTTTATATAAAAAAACTGATAATGATTAAAATTCTCCTGCTCTCCATACCTGAGATCTTTTGATTTCCAGTCACCCTGAGATTGTCATGGATTGGGGGAGATAGGGCAACACAAACTTTATCTTCTCTGTCTCTCTATCACGCAAACACACACAAAATCTCTAGCACATTCATTCACACACACACTCACAAATAACTTTATCTTCTCTGTCTCTCTCTCCCTCACACGCACATTGTGTGTGTGCACATGCCTGTGAATCTATATGTGACACAGGCTCTCACATACAGGCTGTCACACACCACTCACAGGCTCTCTCACACACACACACACACACACGTACAAATGGCCTCCACTTCTCCTCCTCCTCCGCCTCATTTTGACCATGGTGGGGTGAGCTCCACTGCAGCCCCCACTGGCCTCGTCATTTCAACTGTGGTGGGATGAGCTCCACCACGGCCCCACTGGGCCATCCTGTGCTGGGGTAGAAAAGCTGTGCCGTTGTGTGTGGATGCACATTCGTGGCAACCTAGAGGGAATACTGCCTCCAGTAGTTATGAAAAGTTGGCTCCTGTTCCCAGACATTCATGGTTGTGGCTTCCCGTACTGCCTGCTCATGAGAGATCTGAACATATTCATGGCTTGCTCACTTCCATGCATTTCTCAGCTGTCCTTGATAAAAGTGTTTTGACTGATGTGGGTGGATTTGGATGTTTGTTTTTTAGGAAGCTATTATGGATGCCATTTTGAATAACAAGATTTTGGAGGTTCAGACATTTTTCCGGCTGAATCGCAATATGATCTATAGTTTGGCTCAGCTGATCCAGGTGGGCTTGAGCCTGGTGTATGATTGCCTGCTGAGGAGCAGTACTGAGGAAGCATCTAAACTGTTAAAGAACATGGTGAGTGCTGAGTGATTAACCTCCAGTACTGTAATACCCCCCCCCTGCACTCCCAGTCTAAGAACTGTGGCTTCTGCCACTTAGAAAGGGGGAGCCTTTTCCAGAGCTAAACCCAACACTTGCTGCTTTATTGCCTATGAAATGTTGTGCAGGAACCCTGTGGAGCCTGTGCTTTTATAGTAAAGGGGATTGAGGATGGGAGTCTCTCATTGTCCCATGCATGTGTCTAACTCGATGTATACTGCTGTCTCATAGGGCTTCTGTGTGAATGAAGAGCTGCACAAAATATGCTTATACACCTCTGATAAAGGGATCCGTGACTTGCTGGTAAGTGAAGCCTAATAGAACTGTGACTTTCCACCTTAAGGGGCATTAGATGACGTGTTTATAGGGGACATTCCTGCATACATTAGCCTGGCAGGGGGCTGGAGCCAAAGAGCTGGCCAAGAGTGGAGGTGGGATATTAGGAAGAAATAAGTCATGTTGTTGCAGTTAATTTTATACATGTGACTTGTTGTATCACACCCTTTTCTAAGGTTTGTAAAGTGCGCTGTGGTCCTGAAGGAGGAGCTCTGATCTTTCCCAGGTCTGCTTTCCAGATGTGATCTGTTCTGGGAGCAAATCGGTTGGTCACTCCTTGCTCAGCGACCAGCTGTGCCGCCTCTTTCTTTTCCTTCTGCTCTTTGGAGCTTTAGCTCAGTCAGAACCAGGGCTGGCAATCCAGCGCCATGAGTCTTCATTCACTACCACTCCTGGAGTTTTCCTTCTGACTCTCCTGAACCCTGCAGCCATGGCCCCTAAGAGTTGAGGCGGGAATTCCTGCCTGGCAACCTTGTGAGCTTGGAAGGTGGAAGCGAAGAGGGGAAGATGAGAGGCTGAAAGGGGGGTGCGAGAGGGAAATGGACTGGAAGGGGGCAATGTGGGTGAGAGATGGGAGGAGGGGAGGCGAAAAGCTGTATGTGCAGCTGGAAGGATAAGCTTAGGCTGGAGAGGTGAAAAGCTAGAAGTGATGGGAATATATAAGAAAAGGTGTCTGAGACACGGAGAAAGTCTGACCGTCTTGCACTGGACCTTTCAACACATTGCAGTGTCTTGGGGCCTGCCTGATTGCTTGTAAGACGTAGTCTAGTCTGACTTTGTCTTTTAGATGTTACTATTACACAATAGCAGGCATTGCAGTTTAATTTCAACACAGAACGGTGCGCTCAGGTCCAGCCGTTCATCATAGCGATATTAAGTCGGAGGCCCCAAAAATAAAAAAAATAAAAATCTGCCTGCAGGTTGGAAGACGAACGCTCAATTTTGCCGGCGTCCATTTTCCGAACCCGAGGCTGTCAGTGGATTTGACAAGCGACGCCGGTAAAATTGAGCGTCAGCTGTCAATCCCGCCCCACCGCCACCGCTTCTGCCAATAAGGAGGCGCTAGGGACGCGCTGGTGTTCCTAGCACCTCCTTATTAGCGCGGGCCCTCATTTGAATACTGAATCTCGCGCGCCCAGGAGAGCAAGCGCTCGCCTCGGAGCGCCGGCTCTCCCCGCGCACTTTACTGTATCGGCCTTAGTGTCAGGATGTTTAATCAAGTCTCCCTAGCTTAAAGTTACATTTTAAGTGATATAATGACATTATTACATTTCTGATTATTTTAACCTGTTTTTATTTGATTTGCCTTGGTTTGATGATTCTTTTGTGTGCATACGCTTTTTGCTGTGTATGTTATGACATGCTTTTGCTTTGTTTATTGCTGGATTGGTATTTGTTGTATTTTATAAACATTGCCTTGAGAGCTGCAGCAAATGGTTTAAAAGTGTAAGTAAACAAGGCAGACAGGACAAGGCAGAACAACATAGACAAAAAGAAACATTTATAAGAGAGTTTATTTTCAATTTATTGGATTTTAAGACTTTGAAATGTTTTTAAATTATCAAATTCTATGTTTTATATTTTGAGGGGAAGGTATGGGATCTGGCAGCTTGTAAGATGCATAAGAGGAAGAAAGGAAGGGTAGGAAAGCTGTTGGGGGTAGGGTACTGAGGTGGAGGAATGGGACTGGGGAAGAGGGAGGGGAACCTAGAGGAGACGCTGACCCATTCCAGGACAGGACCTCCCCGTGCACTTTGGCAGGGTGCAGGCCAGTTCTGAAAGCTGTTTATCCGGGTCACATAGCTCAGCTGAAATTTGCCCTCCTTGGGCCGGCTAGGTTCAGCTCGTACATTTGATTTTCATGTGCCCGCTCGTTCACCAGCAGAAAGAGCAGGTGCAAAGCATGGAGACGGTGCTTGTGCTCACGCTCAGACTCTGCGGCTGCTCATTATCAACGGGTGCTCTTTCCCTTTGCTGAAGGTGGTAAAAAGTGCCCCATTCCTGTTCGTACCCTGGATAGGACCAGAAGAGTGGGTTCTGCCTCCCTACCAGCAGATGGAGACAGAGACAAAACTTTAGGGCACTGCCTCATATCCGAGAGCGCCACCTGTAGTCCCTCTGTATTGACCTGTACCCAAGCCAAGATGTCCACCTTAACAAACCCCAATAAGCCTTGGGCGAACAGAGACTTAAAGTTGAAGCCTCCTGCAAATTAGGCCCCTTGATTTAAGAAATCTATTCCAGTTCTGTACAGTTCCCATTCTGTTGATCAAATCAAATGCCAGCTCAGTTAGCTTAGCCATATCCAGAAGAGAGGAGTCTTTTTCGTCAGAAGGGGACAGGTCTCTGGACTGAAATTAGCAGGTAAGAACCAGGTTTCCTTTTCCTATTCATACCCCGATCAGTCCAGACGAGTGGGAAGTACCCAAGCCCCCGAAAGACCAACGCGCAATACACTCTCCCCAAACATCGCTTCCTCAGGTAATGTTTGAAGTGTGATAGAGAAGACCACGTCGCTGCACGAAAGATCTCCTGCAGAGAAAGCATTGACACTCAACCCACGAGGTCACCTGCGCCCTAGTGGAATGTGCTCGCAGCCCCTCAGAACCAATGGAGCTAACCGTGCTTTAGTTACTGTGTTGGTTGTTGAGGGGTCCAGTTCAGGGGGCTCCAATCTTGAGTTCCAGTTCGCCTTTGAAGCGAACATTTGAGTTGGAGTTTTTCTTCCTCTTTGCTGGGCTGGGGGTGCAGGTCAATACTGAGGGACTGCAGGTGGCACCTCAGTTATGTAGCAGTGTCTCAGGAGTTTTGTTCTCTGCTCCATCTGTGCTGGTAGGGATGCAGAACCCACTCGTCTGGACTGATCCGTGGGTACTTCAGGAATAAAAATTAGCAGGTAAGAACCAATTTTCCTGTACATTGCAAACCGCTGGCCCTCTAATAGCTACAAAGAGGGAGGGGAGAGGTAACGATGTCCTGGCGGGGCCTGTCTCACAGCCAATGTCACGCGATCTCATCTCTTCTTTCAGGTGACTGTCCTGGAGGAAGAGAATTACTTTCCTGAGAGAGAGCGGGAAATGATTGCTGCCGTGCACCACATTGAAAGTCTTTATTTGGGAGCATCCTGTGAAAGGAAAGCAAGTCGAGCTCTGCACAGGTAGCTGGCTCTGCTTCCCCAATTCCTCTGACTCACTGGCACAGGGCCCAGAGAGTAAATGTCGCCTTAGCCCATAGCTGGGCCCGCAGTTTCAGTCGCCTGATTTCTTTTTATTGTGCTGCTTTTTATGGGTCCTCAGCTCATCACTTGGATCTCGCTGTCAGTCCTCAGGCTGGGATCCACATTTCCATATCAGCACCGCATACTTTTTATCATTTTTAAACAAGATGGAAATCTGTTAAATCGTAACTCTTTTTCCTGTTCCAGGTCTTGGAGAACAGATCAGGATGTTGCTAGACACACAGTCCTTCTGGATTCGTTCTTGACATGTGACGGCAAAAACAAGCCAGCCAGCAGGGATTTCAGGGTCATACTACACTGGGTACAGTGGTGGGATCAGTCAGTCCAAGAAGAAATCCTCCTGTCCAAACAATCAGGCAGAGGCATGTATTATTAATATTAGTAAAACAGGGAGAGGGGAGAGGGCTCTAGCTAGGCCTCTGCATCCTTCCTTAAAGGGTTGAAAACCAGGACATAAGGTAATTAAAAAAAAACCCTCTTTGTATATCTTTTCTAAAGATAACATAATTATTCCATATTGACCCGCTCGACTAGTCCAGATACATGGGTTCTGCTCCCCTACCTGTAGATGGAGACAGAGAACAACTGTTTTGCTGACATCACCCACTGCACTTGTGTATTTCTCAGTCTCCAGCAGACTGTAGAGGTGGCAGACACTGCAGTCTGGAAGTCTTGCAGACAAATTGCTCCTAGGATTTTCCTAGTAGAATAAGAACGAGTGGGGAGGAAGGGAGGTCAATGGCCCTCGCTAACTTGATCCTAGTTTAAGGAGGGAGGAATCTGAAAACCAGAAGTTCTGCTTCCCTCTTTTCCCCCTTCCTCTCCAATTCACCCCCCTGGTTAGGAAAGTATTTATTTTAAGCTTTTACTTATTTTTTTTTTGTCTGAATAATAAAGGTAAAAAAAGAAAAGAGGGGAACTTCAGTTTGCTGCTTTACTGTTTACTTGGGCATCTGTTCAAGAATATCTGGGAGCTCATTTCAGTAGGCGTTTCCTGTACATACACAGATCAGTCCAGACTCTCCTGGGTTTTGCCTCCCTGCCAGCAGATGGAGACAGAGAAAGTTTTACTGACACTGCTACTTAACCATTTGTGCCACCTGCTGTTCCTCTGCCTCCAGCCAATGGTAGATGGTGCAAAACCTGCAGTTCTGCAGTCTGGGCAATTTTTAGTTTTTGAGCCTTCCTCCTGGGGAATTTTGGATCTTGGTGGGCTCTTCCCTGTCTAGTTGAGGTGGACGAGCCGAAGGTTGGAGACTCTTTTGTGTGCTCGGTCCATGCGCTATTCGGGTTCTTGGGAGTCAAAATTCCCCAGGAGAATTCTGATTTGGAGGGTGTGGATCCGGTCCTGGATGGGATATGGGGTCCCCCGACGGCCTTCCCTTATCACAAGTCGGTGAGGAAGCTGGTGGAAGGAGAAGGGAAACTCCAGCTTAAAGGTGGGAAGGGCCATGGCAAAGCTTTATCAATTGCCTGAACAGACGGAGCTTTTTGCTCTTCCTAAAGTTGATGCTGTTTCGGCGGTTATAAAAAAAGACAACTATCCCGATGGTAGGGTCTGTGACGTTGAAAGACGTACAGGATCGTAAATTGGAAGTAATACCTCGAGGATTTTTGAGGTGGTGGTCCTGAGTTTATGCGTTTCTATTTGTGCTGGTTTTATGCAGTGTGCTTGCCTGTGCTGGGTGCAGTAGATGCAAGAAAGTCTGCCAAAGTCAGGTAAGGAAGTGGACAGGGCCGAGCATATTCAGGCAGCAGTGGCTTACAGGGCGCATGCTTTGTATGATTTGGTTCGTACGTTGTCTTGTGTTATGATGTTGGTGGTGTCCGCCGGAAGTTGCTCTGGTTGCATAATTGGGAGGTGGACATCTCCTCCAAGTCGCAGTTAGGCTTGTTGCCTTTTAAGGATTGGCTCTTGTTTGGTGAGGACCTCGAGCAGTTGATGCAGTCTCTTGGGGACAATAAGGTCCTTAGGTTGCCAAAGGATAAGTCTAAGGGCAAGAGGTTTTTTCAGGTATGTTTTTCTTCGGGGTCTGTCCTGGGGTCAGTCCTTTCGGGGTGCCTGAAGACAGTTCTGGGGCGCCACCGGTGGTAGTGCAACCGGAGTTAAGCCTCACAATGAGGCGAGGCTGGTCCCTCCGTTGTTCCCATTATAGGAGGTTGCCTGGCTCGGTTTTACGAGGAGTATTCCAAGATTATGCAGGACCAATGGGTGCTCAGTGTGGTAAAAGACAGCTATGCTTTAGAATTTGCTCATCCCATCCATGACTTGTTTCTAGTTTCCTCTTGTGGATCATTGGACAAACAGGTGGCAGTTTGGGAGATACCAGACCATCTGCTGTAGCTGGGGTTGGTGATTCCAGTTCCCCTTGAGGAGTTATGCATGGGAAGATATTCCATTTGCTTCATAGTTCCAAAAAAGGAAGGAACTTTTTGACTGACTCTTGATTTATAAAAAGGTAAATCCAATGCTCAAGGTTCTGCATTTTCATATGGAGACTCTAAGGTAGGTGATAGCAGTGGTTTGCAAGGGAGAATTTCTGGCATCTCTGGATCTAACAAGCATATCTGCACATTTCCATTCATCCAGACTCGCAACATTTTCTGCAATTCATGGTTCTAGGACAGCATTTTCAGTTTCAGGCCCTTCCTTCGGGTTTGCCACAGTGCCGCGCACCTTCACCAAGGTGGTGTTGGTGGTGGGGGCAGTGGCTCTCTGTCAGGAAGGTGTTGGTGCATCCTTACCTGGACGACTGGCTTATCAAGGCAAAGTCAGAAATTCTTTGTCGTTGGGCAGTTCAGAAGGTTCTCTGCATTCTTGGCACTCAACTAGGTTGTGAATTTGGCGAAGAGTCACCTGTTGCCGACTCAGTCCCTGGAGTATCTGGGAGCTTGGTTTAACACTCTAGCAGGCAAATGTATCTCACAGAGGTGTGTTGTAAAACTGCAAGGACAGATTTGGCGCTTATTGAGTTTACCGATCCCCAAGGTCTGGGATTTTTTTTACAAGTTCTGGGCTCTATGGCTTCAACACTGGATTTGGTACCATGGGCATTTGCTCATATGAGACAGTTACAGATGGCTCTTTTGGCTGGGTGGATCCCAGTCTCGGAAGAGTTTCAGCTTCCTCTGCCACTCAAGGGTATCGCACGGGAGAGCCTGTCCTGGTGGCTTCTAAGTTCCAGACTGGTTCAGGATGTGGATCTCGAGGTTCTGGATTGGGTGGTGGTTACTACCGATGCCAGTCTCTCTGGTTGGGGAGCAGTTTGTCAGCATCAGTCGGCTCAGGGTTGCTGATTCATGAAAGAGTCTGTGTATCAATCGTTTGGAGACCAGAGTGGTCCGCTTAGCCTTACCGAAATTTCTGCTGTTGGTGAGGGTCCTATCGGACAATGTGATGATGGTGGCTTATATAAATCGCCAAGGCAGAACTAAGAGTCAAGCAGTGGCCCAGGAGGCTGAAGAGTTGATTCTTTGGGCAGAACAACACCTGAAGTGACTAGCGGAGTCTCACATCGCCGGAGTCGGAAAAATAAAATGTATTATTTGAGTCGCATGGTGTTAGATGCAGGCGAGTGCGTGTTTATTATTTTTTATTTATTTAAAATTGTTTATATACTGCTTTTTCAATGAGTATCGTTTGAAACGGTTTACATATTAAAAACATACATATAACTAGGTAACTAAAATACACAATATAGGTAAATAATAGTAAACAAAAAGCAATACAAAGTAGTCTTTTATGAGTCTATCAGTGTCTTAAAATTAAAGAAATGAAATTAGGAATGATCTATATAGTGTAGATTAAATGCTTCTGAGAAAAGGTTTTTAATGTTTTTTTTTTTTTTTTTTAATCTTTTGAATTTGAGATTAGACTTAGGGAAACTGGTAAGGAGTTGCATAATAAGAGGCCTGCCACTGATAAAGCTCTTTTTCTCATAATGTCCAGTCAAGCCATTTGAATACAAGGTAAAAGATCTTGCATGTCTAGCAGGTTTATAAATTTGGAGGATAGTGCAGAGCCAGATCAAGGATGGGTTGTGAATAAGTGAGTGAATCTGGTGTTTCACGTAACTCAGTGTGTGGAGAGCTTCCAGCCTTTCCCGATGTGGATGAGGGAGCTCAATTGTTGGATGTGAGGTGAGCTTTAAGGTATCTCCAGGTAACTAATGAATTCAGGAGGTCGAGTCACTTCTTTGTTCTATGGAGCGGTCCGAATAGAGGTTTGAAGGCATCTAAGACTATTATTGCACGATGGCTTAAGGAGGCTATTGGATCCACTTCCATTACTAAGGGTCGTCCGGTTCCTGAGGGTTGCGTGCTCATTCTGCGTTGTCTCAGGCAGTCTCTGGACTGCAGCCTGCTTTACTGTTTTTTTGTGTGCGTGTGTATATGTATATAAGTATATTTCAGAGACTTTGTTCTGAGAGTTTTGTATTGATCCCTGAGATGTGATTCCACTTCCATTACTAAGGGTCGTCTGGTTCCTGAGGGTTGCGTGCTCATTCTGCGTTGTCTCAGGCAGTCTCTGGACTGCAGTCTGCTTTACGGTTTTTTGTGTGCGTGTGTATATGTAAGTATATTTCAAGAGACTTTGTTCTGAGAGTTTTGTATTGATCCCTGAGATGTGATTCCACTTCCATTACTAAGGGTCGTCCGGTTCCTGAGGGTTGCGTGCTCATTCTGCGTTGTCTCAGGCAGTCTCTGGACTGCAGTCTGCTTTACGGTTTTTTGTGTGTGTGTGTATATGTATATAAGTATATTCAGGAGACTTTGTTCTGAGAGTTTTGTATTGATCCCTGAGATGTGATTCTTTGTTACTGAGGAGGATCAGACAGTTTGAGGCCATTTTAGGATTTCATGTCTGCTCATGTTGAGGAGGCCAGTAATAAGTTTAATGGTTATTTTTTTCTTTGCTTTGATATTGAAATACTCGAGTGCTGCAGGTGGCCCAATTCCCTGTATGGGTGACAGCAAAACAGTTGTTCTTTGTCTCCATCTGCTGGTAGGGGAGCAAACCCCTGTATTGGGTGTGGTAGAATTCAAGCATAGAAGCTTAGCAGGTAGGAACCACATTTTCCTTTGCCCTTTGCCCTCTATAGTGCCCTGACAGGGTGTGGATGGGAAGTGCCACCTGAAGGTGTACTCATTGCTATGCTGTCCCCTCTGCTACTCACATTCTGCCTTGCCTTTCTGACACATTTTTGGGATTTCTTTAACCATAGATATCTGTTATGTTGATTCAGATCAACTTTTATTTGTAGCTCCTAAAAGTACACAGTTTTAAAGGAAATTAATAACGATGGATAAACACTAGCAAATAACAATGTAGGACGTGTGTGGTTACAATAAGTCTTCCCTGATGTTCTTTCCTTTCTGCACACAGGAAAGAAAGTGGGATCCCTGTGTCCTGTGGAGACATCTGACGTGCCGGCATGCCTGGCAGGACATTTCCTCTTGGGTTGAAGAATGTTGGCCCCAGGACAGGCAGAGGGTTTGGCCACCTCTCACTCCAGACATTGTTGATGAGAATACGCTTTGCAGCAGCTACATGAGGAATCGAGTACTGGACAGCATGGCCAGGTAGGAGCCTCATCTGGCTCTTATAAACCCTTCCCTGACCTGACCTGACCTTTGGGTTATAACGGAAAAGAGGAAGAGAAGATGGCAGGAGGGAGACAGGGAGCTGGATTAGGGGATCTGAGGGGTGACTCAGAAGACTACTTTACCCTAA
>NW_021821437.1:0-70570 GCF_901001135.1 Rhinatrema bivittatum | reverse complement strand
TTTTTTATTTTAGTTTAATAACTTAGTGTTTTCAGAGTGTTTGTTATGGAGTGATACCTTAGTTTAAAGTTATTTAAACTAAGGTATCACTTCATAAAACAAATTAAAAATTTTTTAGGAAGTGATATATAAGTTGAAGATTGACAATAGACGATATCTCATGGAATTTCATGGGAATTCAGTGGCAAGTTCACACTGAAACAGCCAATGCCAAATTTTGAGCCCACAGTGAAACAGGAAGTGTAAATATAGAACACTTCCTAGGATTGACAATACAGGAGATCTTGTTGGATCTTGCGGGAATTCAGTAGCAAGTTGACACGGAAACAGGAAGTGCCAAATTTTGAGCCCACAGTGAACAGGACCAGTACAAATCTTGAACAATTCCTGGAGCTACAGCAGAGGACATTAACCTCTTTTTCATTATGTTGTTTTTGCACTGCCTGTGTTTATCCTCTGTAAGGTTTTTTGTGTAACTTTTTGTTTGTCTCATTAAAAAAAGAAAAGAAAATTTTTAAAAAGAGAAAGAGTAGATCTCATGAGAATTCAGTGTAGAGTCGACACTGAAACAGGAAATGCTAAATGTTGAGTCGACACTGAATCCGGGAACACTAAAGTGAGAGGCACATGAGGTGATTCAGTGACTATTAGGCCAGGAGCCCAAAAAATTTATTCAAGTGAAAAGGTCGGAACATTTGACCTCATGGGCTGAAGGGTCATCCCCCCCCCCCCCCACACCACACACACACACACATCACAAAAATGCATTGCTACCATGTCTGAGCTGTGGCTTTTCCGCCCAAAACACCTAAATAGTGACACCATTACCGAAAAACCTGTTTTCATCAATATCTAGAAAACTATCCATGATAACATCACAAAAGAGTTGTCTACACCTCTGTTTTCATGGTCAATGAATACCATGGCAACAGTTTTAGGACCAGAAAATGTCTAGATCCTGCCAAAATCACTATATAGTGACACAGTCTTAAAGCACATATTGTTGCAGTCCATATATTGTTGCCACAACGATATATGGCGACGTTCAAAGGCACCTGCACAAAATGTCTCCAGCACATATCATCCCAAGCAACAGTATATACTGACAATCAAGGCACATATCATCACTGATCCTCAGAGCAACAAGTAAAACATGGTGTTTAACTATCAAATTAAAATTTCAAATGTATTAATTTATTAATTTATATAGCGCCAGTTCACAATGAGATCGCCTCAAGGTGCTTCACACAGCATAATAAAAACAGAGAAAAATAAATTAAAAAATTAAAAGACAAAACCATAAAGAACACAAGAATAAAAACACATTATAACACAATAAAACTAATAATAAAACAAGGAAAACAAATGAGTCGTTAAGCATGATTTAAAGTCTCCACAGTATCTGACTGTCGTATGTGTGCCGGGAGATCGTTCCACAGAACTGGGGCACGGTAGGAGAAAGCTCTGTGACCGGCAGACTTTTTATTCACTCTGGGAATGCAGGGCCAGAGCTGGTACATAGGGTTTAATTAGGTCAGCTAGGTAGGGAGGTGCCAGTCCATGAATAATTTTATAGGTTAGTAGCAGAACCTTAAAATCTGATCTCACTGGGACAGGAAGCCAGTGAAGAGATGCCAAAATGGGTGTAATGTGGTCGAACTTTCTGCTTCGTGTCAAAAGTCTGGCTGCAGCATTTTGAACCAATTGGAGAGCCCCTAATGCTAGACTGCGGTAAACCAGAAAATAGAACATTGCAGTAGTCCAATCTAGAAGAGATAAATGCATGGATCAGGGTCTCAGCATCAGCCATAGACAGGATGGGACGAATCTTCGCTATATTTCGCAGGTGGAAGAAAGCAGTCCTAGTAATATTTCTAATGTGGAGGCCAAAGGACAACGAAGGATCAAAAATTACCCCAAGGTTCCTCACTTTGTCAGTGTGATGTATGACACACGAGCCTAGGCTGAGCGTTAACTGGTCAAATTGATGCCGATGTCTCACTGGACCAAGAACCATCATTTCAGTCTTATCAGAAGTTAAAAGGTAGGAAGTTTACTAGACATTCAACTTCTCACTAACTAAAGATAGTCAGAGAAAATGAAGATGAATTTGGAAAAAAACTGCAAAGGAAATGTGAGATCATTTGGAGCTGGAGGTGGGGATAATGAGCGCAAGAATGGAGACAATGGAGGCGCAACTTGCCAATAAATGTCTAAAACCAGGATTTGATCCTACTGTGTCACTCATCATAATGGGCCTGCCACAGGAGGACAATGAGGATCTAATGTCTACAGTATTGGATTTGCTATGAGATGGCCTTGATTGCAACCCGGTGCCCACCCTAGCTGCGGGTGAGCGGATTTGCGTGTGAGGCACTAAACCTGGTCTGGTGAAGGTGGAGCTGCCGTTGGTGGAGGCAAAGGTGGCTGTGCTATGATGCAAAGGTAACCTTAATGATAAAGAGCGATATCGGAGGGTTTTTTGTGTCCTCGGCTAAATCTCATGTGGAAAGACTCGTGGAGTTAAACTTTAGGACCTTTTCAAAAGAGACTGGAGCCGGGAAAGACTTTTATGTGACTGCAAATGGGCGTTTGGTCAAGCGCACTGCGAGTCAACCCTGGAGGAACATGATGTGAGGGATATGCACCCAGCTCGTGAATACTGACTTTCCTTTAGTCCAGTAGAATATTACAGTAATTAATGGACAGAATCAAACTGTGACTTGCGAAAGGTTTTACTATATTATGTTGATCCCGATTTTGTTTGCTAAACGAGATGCATTTGTCTTGTCAGAACATTGAACTGAGTGGATATACGTGGTTTGGACATAACCGTGTTGGGCACAGGAGAGCAGTCAAGGCTTCGGGTGGTGTGGGGGATTTTTTGTAAGGAATTCTGTTCTTGACCAGTTCTGTGTTACTATTGTGGTTAAGGTGTTTGATGGATTATTGTGTTTATGTTTTGAAAACCAAACTTTACAGTGTTCCTTTGTCATCATTTCCTGTTACCTGCCCCCTGAATATCAACCTGGGGAAGGAATGCTGAATTATTTTTTGGGGCATTTGTTCTTATTGTTGTACACATTTGAGGATGTTTTTTATATATTTGTGGTGACTTCAATGCCCGTATTGCTGACTTGAAAGATTATATTGATACGGACGATATCCACTACACTGAAAAAAGTGAAACACGGTGCACTTCATTCAAAGTACTTATTTACATTGGTCTAATGGGAAATTGTGGTTTCCAGTTTAAATCTGCTGGAATCACTTTAGAAAATCCTAAATATACATTGTGAGAAACTAAATAAATTAGCTGTAACAAGAGCTTTAATTCATTTGAAAGCTTGACTCTTAGTCTTGTCCATCCAAATTGGAAGTCCCAAAAACCAGTTTTATATTTGTTATTATCTATCGTCCACCTGGTCGTTACTGTGAGTTTCTCTGTGAATTTTCAGACCTTTTGTCTGACTTAGTGCTTAGCTCAGATAAGATAATTATAGTGGGCGATTTTAACAATCCACACAGATGCTGAGAATGACAGCCCTCAACACTGCATTTAATCTATTATTAGACTCTAATTGGCTTTGCTCAAAATGTAAATGAGTCCACCCACCACTTTAATCATATCTTAGATCTTGTTCTGACTTATGGTATGGAAATAGAAGACTTAACAGTATTCCCTGAAAACTCCCTTCTGTCTGATCATTTCTTAATAACATTTACATTTACTCTGGCTTCTACTTCATTGGCTTCCTGTTAATTCTAGAATAGAATTTAAAATTCTTCTTCTTACTTATAAGGTTTTGAATAATCAGGTCCCATCTTATCTTAGGGACCTCGTAGTACCATATCACCCCAATAGAGCGCTTCGCTCTCAGACTGCAGGCTTACTTGTAGTTCCTAGGGTTTGTAAGAGTAGAATGGGAGGCAGAGCCTTCAGCTTTCAGGCTCCTCTCCTGTGGAACCAGCTCCCAATTCAGATCAGGGAGACAGACACCCTCTCTACTTTTAAGATTAGGCTTAAAACTTTCCTTTTTTCGTAAAGCTTATAGTTAGGGCTGGATCAGGTGACCCTGAACCATCTATCTATCCACTGTCGATATTGCAAGTTTTCCCACCTACAAAGAATGGAGACTTCTGTAACTTTTATCATAGGTACACTTCAACTGTGAGAGACAGATCCCCCCCCCCCCCCCCAAAAAAAAATCTGAAAATCACGATTTTTAAATATGGAATTTGCATTTTATCACATGAAATGAGAATTTGTTACAATAGAAAAACAGACCTTAATATTTGGTACAGAAACCTTTGTTTGCAGTTACAGAAGTCAGACGTTTCCTGTAGTTCTTGACCAAGTTTGCACACACTGCAGCAGGGATTTTGGTCCACTCCTCCATACAGATCTTCTCTAGATCTTTCAGGTTTGGAGTTTCAGCTCCCTCCAAAGATTTTCTATTGAGTTCAGGTCTGGAGACTGGCCAGGCCACTCCAGGACCTTGAAATGCTTCTTACGGAGCCCCTCCTTAGTTGCCCTGGCTGTGTGTTTGGGGTCATTGTCATGCTGGAAGACCCAGCCATGACCCATCTTCAATGCTCTTACTGAGGGAAGGAGGTTGTTTGCCAAAATCTCGCAATACATGACCCCATCCATCCTCCCTTCAATACGGTGCAGTCGTCCTGTCCCCTTTGCAGAAGAGCACCCCCAGAGTATGATGTTTCCACCCCCATGCTTCACGGTTGGGATGGTTTTCTTGGGGTTGTTCTCATCCTCTAAACATGGTAAGTGGAGTTGATTCCAAAAAGCTCTATTCTGGTCTCATCTGACCACATGACCTTCTCCCATGCCTCCTCTGGATCATCCAGATGGTCACTGGTGAACTTCAAACGGGCCTGGACATGTGCTGGCTTGAGCAGGGGGACCTTGCTGCCCTGCAGGATTTTAAACCATGACAGCATCATGTGTTACTAATGTAATCTTTGTGACTGTGGTCCCAGCTCTCTTCAGGTCATTGACCAGGTCCTCCTGTGTAGTTCTGAGCTTTCTCAGAATCATCCTTACCCCACAAAGTGAGATCTTGCATGGAATCCCAGACCGAGGGAGATTGACAGTCATCTTGTGTTTCTTCCACTTTCTAATAAATAATCATAACAGTTGTTGTCTTCTACCAAGCTGCTTGCCTGTTGTCCTGTAGTCCATCCCAGCCTTGTGCAGGTCTACAGTTTTGTCCCTGGTGTCCTTAGACAGCTCTTTGGTCTTGGCTATGGTGGACAGGTTGGAGTGTGATTGATTGAGTGTGTGAACAGGTGTCTTTTATACAGGTAACAAGTTCAAACAGGTGCAATTAATACAGGTAAAGAGTGCAGAATAAGAGGGCTTCTTAAAGAAAAATTAACAGGTCTGTGTGAGCCAGAATTCTTGCTGGTTGGTAGGTGTTCAAATACTTATTTGCAGCAGTAACATACAAATAAATTATTTAAAAAATCATACATTGTGATTTCCTGATTTTTTTTTTTTTTTTTTTTTTTTTAGATTCTGTCTCTGACAGCTGAAATGTACCGACAATAAAAATTACAGACCTGTCCATTCTTTGTAGGTGGGAAAACTTACAAAATCAACAGTGGATCAATACTTATTTTTCTCACTGTATATGAAGGTCATCAAAGCCCAGTTTTCTGAGAGGTTCATGTTTCTGAATGTTTATTAGCAAGCAGGTGAAATCAGGCTAAATTCCCATGTTTATGCTTAATTTCTCAGGGGATATGGCACCAAATATAAACACATTACATCAACATTTTCACAATTCTTTATTTACTTAAAATAGTCAGCTCATTTGACATTTTATTTAATGGTGATAAGCACTTTAACTTGTGTGGGCCCTGATAGAGCTGATGGAGTGCATCTCAAAAAGGCAAAACAGATTCACATCCATTTTGATCCAGAGATATTACGTAACCTTAGGAGCCAACTTTTATTACCTGCCGTAGGGTCACTTCACTTACGGCCAGTTCGTCCACCTCATGTTTACTTCATGATTTATGCAGTACAACACACCTCAATCAGGCCACTTTTTTGTCTTCAAAATGTAATATGGCTTTAATTTGGTTTTCAAGTCAAATGCTTGTACATTGAAGATCAACATAATGTCCTTCTCTACCTCTTTGTAACTTGCGGTGTATTCATAAAAATGTAATAAATACTGTAAAAATACATAATAATAGTAATAAAAACTAACCTGAAAGGTGCATTGCTGATTTTACTGCTGATGTGTTCACACAGAGCCATGTAGCATTATTGTTCAGCTGTCTGTCATTTAGCACAGTTTAGCTTCACATGATACAATGTGGGCATAAACCACAAACACGGCCGGTTCTACACTTTGAGAGTGGCAACAATGCTTTGTTAGAGTTCACCTGCCTGCACAAATGGAATGGATAGAATCCTTAGCTCCACCAACAAAATTGGTAACTCGTGTCTGCAGAGGTTTGCCCTCTATGAGCGCAGTGATCTTGTTTAGATCAGTTTTTGAAGCTGTGGCAGCTTAATTTCTGCAGTCTTTCCAGCAGGGCGCTAGAAAAAAGCTGCCACTTTCCCCCTCACAATCTTATCCATGAGAAAACTGCAACTAATAAACAGCATGACTGCTTTGGATGGACGCTCCCAAAACACACGTGTTCACCATTTCAACATATTCATCTTGCAAACCCATGAAAAACACCTAATTCTAACAGTAAAAAAATTAAGGTGATGTCACAGAAACCAACGATTCCTGCAGGCTGACAATGAGCGTTTAAAAACAGCAGGTGAAATCAGCCTAAATTCTCCATGTTTATGACTTAATATCTCAGGACATGTGGCAACCAAAAATAAAACACAATACACCAATAGTTTCATAATACTTTATTTATTTAGAATAGTCAGCTCATTTGACATTTCATTTGTCAGAGATATGCGCTTTAAGAGTTTTAATGAATGGAGAGATGGATTTATGATAGATATGGGGCAGATCATATTTTGTAACTGCTGGATGTGTTTGCTTGTGTTTTCAGGATCAGGATTGTTAAAGATTTATATATATATATATATATATATATATGTTATCACTGTTAAACATTTGTACCTTTGTCTTCTTTCTTATGAAACGTTATTGTGCTGTTATGCACCTGTCTTAAAAGTAACCCTAAGAATGTACGTGTTATTCAACCTTGTTTTAGCATGCTGGGGTCAATCTGAACTGGGAATGAAGAGCTGGATGTACTTATTATTATTATACAACTTGTTTTTGTAGCCGCTAACGACTGGGAGTGAAGCATGACGGGGTCAGTCATGAACTGGGAGTAATAGACCTGAAGGTTGTTTTGACTGTTGTGATGTGATGCTTAGTGTGAAGACCAGGACACTCCAGGCAGATGCACAACAGCTGATAACTGCAACAGACGAACGAGATGTGCTGACCTTCGACGATAAGAGTAAAAGAAAGAAACTGTTTTTCCTTACAGCTGCGCTTATTGACGTATGTGTTTATGTTACGGGAAGAAACTTGTCTCGCGTTGTCCCCCCCCCCCCCTTAGGACAAGTTTTATGATGTAATGAGGGCATCTCTAATAAAAAGAGCGGGAGCACAGGCCAGACTTTAGTGTAGCCTTGGTGTACAGCCTGGACTGCACTCCGCGCGTGATTAATTTGACTTTCTGTCTCACTGGTGTTTCTTGACTCTGTTTGTCTTATCAAGGTTTTAAGAATGTTTGGAGGAGAAAATACCCAACATTGACTGGGGGCTACGTCCGGGATCTCAACAATACCGGAGGTGTCCGGCGGGGGGTCGCCAAGTCCAGACGTAAATCCTTGGCCAAGGTCCGATCGATTGATCGTGTCTGCAATTGTCGACCACCGTTGGCATCGTCTGGTTGACGAGATTTTCCCGAAGAAGACAGACAGGAGGTCGAGTCAGTGAGTAGAATTTCTTTGTAACAGTACTGAGTGAGTGGTGATCAGATCACATAAACAGTTAAACTCCGTAAGCGATGGCGTGGAATCGTCTGTTAATGTAAAGCAGTTAAAATCCGCGAGGAGGGCGGACTCCTCTACGGTTGCGAGGGACGCCCGTAGTTAAATTCCGGAAGGAGGGTACGGACTCCTCTGTTTTAATACGTAAAGGAAATCCCGGGTAGAAATACGTGCACTGTAAAAAGGCAGTTAAATCTGGCAGGGACGGCGGAGTCCCCTAATGCAGGACATTAGTTAAATTTCACGGGAGGGCGAGCTCCCCTGGCCTAAGAATACGCGTACGGTTATTAAAAGTGTTTTTATGTGTAAATAGTGTTTTGTGTAAGTGTAAATAGGAATAACTGTGTGAAAGTGTAATACTTTGGACAACGTTAGTGACAACCGTGTGTGTGGATGCGGAGGCAAGTGATTCCGCTTCCTACGGGGAGGTGAAAGGAATCAACCACACGACGGCAAATTAATTGTCACGTCCAAAGAAAGTGTGAAAACTTCAGATTTAGAACACCCTAGGTGTGCCCCCGTCTGAAGTCCAAATTATAACAAGGGATAATAAAAATGGGGGGTAAGACGTCTAAAAATAAGGAAAATTTATCAACTGACGACTGGAAATTTATGGAAGCAAAAAATCCAAAAGCAACAAAGAAATTGGAGACCTGGATAAATAAACATGACTTTGACGGACGACTGAACCTGATCTAGTATACAGAAGCTGAAGGAAGAGTTAGAACAGGAACATAAAGGTGATGAGAAAAAAGATGCAGAAAGTAGGGGCAGATTTAGTGGCATTTTGGGAGGAGGAAGCAGAGAACAGACGGAAGGGAGCAGAGAAGCGACGATTAGAGAAAGCAAGGAAAAAGAAAGCTGTAGGTAAGGCAGAAGAAGATGTGATAATTCAGTACAGAGAACCAGAACAGCCTCAACAACCACCGCCGGCTGGATCGTCGGTGACAACAACACCTTTATCTCCTCTACCAGAGGATGACGATGTACCGCCACCACAGTATGATTTGGCAGTAAAACCTAAGGTAAAAAGTGAAAAACCAGAAAAACCACAAACACGCAGTCAAGCGAAAGTGCCCACAGCCCCTCCCATGGTGGAACACAGTGACCAGGGAGGTGCCTATCCTATGATAGAAGTACCAAATCCTCGTGCAGGAACAGCAGGACATCGATCAACCATGCTCGTATATCGAACATGGAATGCTGATGATATCAAAGCAGCAGTCGACATGATACCATCGCCACATGTCGATATCGAGGGATTTATGCAGGATATAGAAAACATTAGAAATTCTTACCACCTTAGTGGACCTGAAGTCCAACAGGTGTGGATGAAAGCATGTGGCCCTAAATGGAGTCAGATACGCGGAGACTGGAATCCTGCAGACCAGGATGGCGTACCGTTGCCACATGATGATCCAGTCTTGAAAACAAGAGTGGAAGCTATGATTACACGTGCAAAAGGTGTGTTAGGACCAAAGATAAATTATACTGAAATTACCAGGACAACACAGAAAGAAGGAGAACCATGGACAGAGTTTAGATGCAGATTTGAGAGTGTATTTAGGGTCCATAGTGGCATATTGCCAGGAACACCAGTGTATGAACAACAATTGAAAAACGCTCTGATCCAACATTCCAATAAGGATATAAAAGCTTGGATACAGAAACATTGGATTGGATTGCCTACAGGCACATTGGAAGAAACACATACACACTGCTGTCATGCAGAAGGAGTCTTAAAGCAGAAAAAGACAGGGAACAGCAACAAAGGAGTGTATGTAGCACACGGAGATGATGAAATATGTTACCAACAGGGTAACTTAAGACAGCAGAAGCAGTGCAAACGCCCCCAAAAGCCATGGCAAAACAGACAAGGTGGACAGCCACAACGTCAAGGACCATGGCAACCACAACAGCAGCACAGACAGGGAGGGCCACCACGTGGTCCCCTGATTTGTTGGAACTGTGGAAGAGAGGGACATATGTATAGAAATTGTCCGAATCCACCTACTGAGGGAGCAGCAGGAGGAATTCCACAACGGAATAATCCTCCGCAGCCACAGTATCCACAATGACTAGAATCCATAATCCATGATTCCACATCAGATAGGCAGTCTGATTGTGATATGGATCTGTGTGCCTTACTGGGAAATCCGGTACCAAAACCAGAAGTGACTTTGTTGGTAAATGGACGACCAGTGACATTCCTTTGTGATACAGGAGCATGTAGAACCACATGTAATGACAACATACCTGTCCATCAATTAAGCAACGAAATTTTTAGGGTTCGCTCTGCAAATGGACAAACATCAGACGTCCCTATCACTAAACCCATAACGTTGACAGATCCATTTGGCCTGACATGTACTATGTCAGTGTTGAACATGCCACAATGTCCAGTTAACCTTTTAGGACGAGACGGATTGACTGCATTGGGCTTGTCCATAATTGTGGAACAAGGGAAATTAGTTGTTGAACGCACAGGAGGCGTTAACATGGTAAGAGAAGAAAGCGATGACCCCACATTCCACTATTACTATACATTTGACATTTCAGAAGAAGATGCTGCAGGATGGGGTAAAGATGTCGTCTTGCAAGCGACAGCCCTACTAAAAAATCCTGAACAAAAGATGTCACCACCTGACCTGCATGTCACAATGTGGCATAAAGATCCTCCAGGTCCGGATGGTGACTATGAAAACAAATTGAAAAACGTTCATCACCTGTGAAGCTGACAATGACCGATTTGATTCATGATGGCAACTCAACAGCTGTCATAACAGTGAGAGGTGCCACTGAAGACATTTTAAAATTGAGATTCACAGGTATGCCTTTGCATGTGTCACTTTGTAAGCCATATTTGACAGAATGGCAAGAATTGGGACTGACAGTCATAACAGCTTTGTCAGCTACTGATTGGAGCAGAGTTGGACCACGAACGGAGTTCAGTCCATCAACTAAATTGTATAAAGTGCCAGTTAATGTCTCATTGGTGCTGACAGCTGGAACACACATTGATGTGTCCACTTCACAATCCTGAGTGTTTCAGTTGAGTCCTGAAGAAGATGATTTTCTCTCTTCGGTACCATCAGGATTGTGGACAACAGGTCCTTCAGACGTAGGACTGATAAAAAATGCACAACCTGTAGTTATAAGACCAAAAACAGAATACAGACCATGTGTAAGACAGTATCCATTGAAACCTGATGCAATTGAAGGAATCAGGCCAGTAGTAGAGAATTTATTAACAGCAGGAGTAATAGTGCTATGTCCAGATTCACCATGTAACACACCCATATTTCCTGTAAAAAAGGCTCCGCCCTCAGTGGGGTGGAGAATAGTTCATGATCTGCAGGCAGTAAATGCTGCTGTGATTAAAAGAGCACCATGTGTCCCAGATCCACACACCTTGTTAAATTCGCTGAGACCAAATTCTAATAGTTTCTCAGTAATTGACATAAGTAATGCATTTTTCTCTGTGCCAGTACACCCAGATAGTCAATTCTGGTTTGCTTTTACCTTTAAAGGACAACGATATACATTCACCAGATTACCGCAGGGTTACGCAGAGAGTCCAACTATTTATTCTCAAGTCATGTCAGCATGTTTAGCCAATTTCGTTCCACCGGCAGATAGCCAACTATTGGTGTATGTTGATGACATCTTGATTGCCTCTGACACACGAGAAAACTGCATAACTGACACAGTAGCATTATTATGTTTCTTATTTGATAAGGGCCACAAAGTGAGTAAAAACAAAGTTCAGTTGTGTAGGGATAAAGTAAAATATTTAGGACATGAATTATCAGCCACAGGGCGCACGATCCTGTCTGACAGGAAGGAAGCAATTTTGCACGCTCCAAAACCACAAACCAAAAAGCAGATGATGTCATTTCTTGGACTGACTAATTACTGCAGGGCATGGATTCCCTGCTATGCAGAATTGACTAGTCCACTTTCTGATTTGATGTACAAGGATGATATTTCAATGTCAACCGTGTTGGAATGGAACAAAGAAGCTGAGGAAGCTTTTGTAAAAGTAAAACAAACATTAGTGTCATCCACAGTTTTGGCACTACCAGATTATAGTAAACCATTCATTCAAACAGTTGATTGTAAGAATAAGTTCATGACTAGTGTTTTGGTTCAAGTGTATGGCTCAAAATTGAGGCCAGTTGCCTACTACTCATCTAAATTGGATGCAGTAGCAAGTGCTTTACCACCATGCGTACAGGCTGTTGTTGCAGCCTCTATGGCTGTTCAAAGTAGCAGTAATGTTCTATTCCATCCGTTGACACTGAAAGTTCCACATGCAGTTTCTGCACTTCTGTTGCAGACAAACATGAGCCTTTTGTCCCCAGCAAGACATCTTTCGTGCATGTCCTTGCTATTATCACAACCACATCTTACGGTAGAGCGCTGTACAACATTGAATCCATCCACATTGATACCTTTACCTGAGGATGGTGAGCCGCACAATTGTCTTGATGTAGCTACGGTCTGTACGAAAGCACGCCCAGACCTCCAGGACACACCCATCCCAAACAGTACAATTGTGTATGTGGATGGTTCTTCCACTAAAAAACGCTTATGGACAAACACAATCTGGATATGCTGTTGTCACAAATTCAGAAGTATTGGATTCTGCTTCATTGCCATCGTCATTTTCAGCACAAGCAGCTGAATTAGTTGCTTTAAACTGCAGCTTGCTATCTGTTTAAAGGTACGGCTGTATCAATTTATACAGACAGCCAGTACGCTTTCAGCACAGTGCATGTGTTTGCAAAACTGTGGGAAGAGCGTGGAATGGTGACATCATCTGGAAGGCCGGTGACTCATGCCACTCTCCTAACTGCACTACTGCAAGCTGTGAAATTGCCTCAACAAATTGCTATATGCAAATGTGCGGCTCACACCAAAGGCTCTGACAGTGTTTCAAAAGGAAATGATTTTGCTGACAGAGCAGCAAAAGAGGCAGCAGTGGCTTCTTCTATTTTTGTTGTACAGGAAAACCACTCCAGATTTGCATTTAGGTCATACACTGCTTGCTGACATGCAACAGCAGGCAACTGAAAGAGAAAAACAGATGTGGATAAATAAAGGAGCTACGTATGCAAATGATTTGTACGTATGACCACAAAAGAAACCCATATTGCCAAAAAATATGTTTAAATGGGCAGCTATTATGAGCCATGGCGTGACGCATGTCTCATCAGGGGGTATGATATCGCAATTGCAATCTATTTTTTGTCTTTATGGGTTCGATGCATATGCAAAACAGCATTGTAGAGCATGCATGACATGTGCAAAAACACAACTCACAAGGCAATTTGAGACCCCAAAGAGGCAAATTTCCAACACCACAATATCCCTTTCAAGTGATTCATATGGATTATATACAGCTGAGTAAACATGAAGGAAAAGAATTTTGTTTAGTCATAATTGATGCCTTCTCAAAATGGGTAGAATTGTTCCCTACAAAACATGCAGATGCACTTACAGTGGCTAAGGCATTATGCAAAGACATCATTCCACGATTTGGAATACCAGAAACAGTCTATTCAGATAATGGAGCGCATTTTGTTAATACAATAGTGCAATACGTAGGAGAAGCGCTACAGATTAATCTCAAAAATCATTGTGCTCATCATCCACACAGTGCAGGATTAGTGGAAAGGACAAAGGGCACAATAAAAATAAGATTAAGGAAATGTATAGAAGAGACAAAACGAACCTGGATTGAATGTTTGGACCTAGTAAAATTGTATATGAGAATAATACCAACACCATCAGGGTTAACACCATTTGAGATATTTTATGGACGACCATATCGTCTACCAATTTTGACATGGATACTAAAAACAGCAGATGAGGAACAAACATTAGCAAATTTTATGAAAAAGACATTAACACAGAAAGAGATAACTTAAACACATTTACTGCCGAATAATTTTGATCTTCCACAGGATGGCCTTCCAGTAGTCCAGCCAGGAGACTGGGTGTTCATCAGAGTGATTAAGAGGAAGAACTGGTCCAGTCCTCGTTGGGAAGGTCCATACCAAGTGCTGTTAACAACACCAACTGCAGTAAAGATAGCGGAGAGATCAACGTGGATACATCACTGTAAGATACAGCGTGTGTTGGCTGCCTCCACAGTGTAAGGGGAAGTCTGGCTACAAAGGGAGTCTATTTAATTAGCAATAGATTGTCTCAATGCCAGTGAAGCAGGGAGATCCTTGCACTATTAGGTGAGGTGGTTAACAACACTGTATCCTAGCAATCATGACTGAACTACAGCAGACCCCGGAGCGGCGTGCTCAGCGCCGCCGCTGCCGGACTGTTGGTAGGGCAGCCGGTTGCGTTGTGATCTTAGTGTGTTTCGTGCTCCTCGGATTCCTGGCCTGGTGGTTGACCCAAGAATTGCAGCTCACTGTGGACCGAGCCAGAGAACAACGCAAGCAACGTCAGAAGAGGTTTATTCATAATGTGAATGAGACAGATGGACACCCTCATATATACCATACTAATATGTGGTACAGATATGTTCATTTATTGGCTATGGAATTACGTTACTAATTGTTATGTTTGTTCGCAAATACCTATATCCTCAACACACCCAGCTCTGACGGCTAAACCGTACCCTGCTAGGGTGACAGAATGTCTTATCATACGGATGCATAATCAAACTGTATTTCGGGGGCAGCAGTTCTCAGCAAATCTGATAAGATGTAACACCACTTGCCTCAGTGCAACCACTTATATGATAGGGATTTCAACAGAGACGTACAAGCGTGCCCAAGTGCTGCTCCATTGACTAGACTGAAGGGAAACGCAAAAATATCATCACGTTAAATTGTCATCACAACGGCCATTCCCAATTTGCTTTTACGGAGACAGGGAATAAAACTGTAGGTAAAATTAAGAAACGTCTGTGTACCCAAACGTATGTTTTATCAAATAATTTAAGCCTAACTAAAACATAATATGTGGATGGTACTTATCTTCATCACATTGGACGGGGATGTAATTATACAGGCTCCTGTCCATGGGGAACGGATGAATCATGTGCTTATGTTAGTAAGTTTTGCTACCACCTGTAAATGGTACTCCGGTGTATGATGACATCTATTGGCTTTGTGGTTCCAGACTGTACATGAGTCTCCCACCAAATTGGGGTGGTGTGTGTGCACCTACCCAGGTGACTGACCATACATATGTGGTAGTGCCAAGGACCTCCACAGAGAAGAATGGCAGCACCAGACGGAGGAGATTGATATACCCAGATGTGTTACCACATGATCACATGTGGGGCTCGGATGTACCAAAGGACCAAAAAATTGTGGTCTGTAGGAGATAAAATAGCACATTCATTGTTCCCCTGGATAGGAGTGGGGAAAGAAAAAAAAAAAAAATTTCATTAATGATTGAAACACTGAATTATCGATTGGGTCTGTTCATGAATGTAACTGAAAAAATAGTAGCTCAAAACACTGAAATAGATGCTTTACGTACCATGATGAACCTCTTAGTGAAAATCTCAAGAAAGAAGTGCTAAGTTAGGTGATAACTACTACTATATGTTTAACAGGCGATAAACAGGTGGGAAATGTTAAAGATTATATATATATATATATATATATATATATATATATATATATGTTATCACTGTTAAACATTTGTACCTTTGTCTTCTTTCTTATGAAAACGTTATTGTGCTGTTATGCACCTGTCTTAAAAGTAACCCTAAGAATGTACGTGTTATTCAACCTTGTTTTAGCATGCTGGGGTCAATCTGAACTGGGAATGAAGAGCTGGATGTACTTATTATTATTATACAACTTGTTTTGTAGCCGCTAACGACTGGGAGTGAAGCATGACGGGGTCAGTCATGAACTGGGAGTAATAGACCTGAAGGTTGTTTTGACTGTTGTGATGTGATGCTTAGTGTGAAGACCAGGACACTCCAGGCAGATGCACAACAGCTGATAACTGCAACAGACGAACGAGATGTGCTGACCTTCGACGATAAGAGTAAAAGAAAGAAACTGTTTTTCCTTACAGCTGCGCTTATTGACGTATGTGTTTATGTTACGGGAAGAAACTTGTCTCGCGTTGTCCCCCCCCCCCCCCCCCAGGACAAGTTTTATGATGTAATGAGGGCATCTCTAATAAAAAGAGCGGGAGCACAGGCCAGACTTTAGTGTAGCCTTGGTGTACAGCCTGACTGCACTCCGCGCGTCATAAATTTGACTTTCTGTCTCACTGGTGTTTCTTGACTCTGTTTGTCTTATCAAGGTTTTAAGAATGTTTGGAGGAGAAAATACCCAACAAGGATGATCTCCTGATCATGGACCTTGGAAACCCTCAGTACCAGGCGCTCAACACTCCTGCTGCTGAAAACATTTTATTGACTTTTGTCCATCCCACATTTTATCTGACTTCCTCCACTCCTGCTCGTCCCGCCTTTGTTACTGATCCTCCAAACCCAGCACCCCTCCTAGCATTCCTGCTCATCCCGCCTGTGTTCCTGTTCCTCCAGAACACAGCGCCCCTCCCAGTACTTCTGCTGATCCCAAACCCTATGTAAAAAAGCCCCCAAATGCCTTCATGGTGTTGAGACAGAAGCAGCACCCATTTGTGGTGGCACAGCAGAAGGTGAAAGACTGTGCCATCGTGAATAAGATTCTGGGACAGATGGTGAGTGTGCACACTCCTCACGTGCACAATCTTATCATTGTGTCAGTGAGTGCGTGAACTGACAGTGTGTTGTCTTGTGTTTGCAGTGGCATTCGCTCTCTGCAACAGAGAAAGAAGAATATTTCGAACTGGCCTGAATCGAGAGCCGGCGACATTACGAGCTCCACCCGACGTGGAAGCCCAACAGGAAGGTGAGGAAACAATCAGATCGAACACGTGACTCTTGTTTTTAGCAGCTGGCATCATACAGAAAGTCTGAATGTGTTTATTTATTTATTGTGCAGGTTAAAAGGTCAAGACACCTCAGCACTGACCCTCAGCAGCCTGCAGAGTCATCTCCAAATCTATTTAATTTTTTTACTATCTGTAAATATAGTTTTGAATAAATTTTCTTTATAACATAAAATGTTTGACTACATTCACTGTTTTGTGCATTTTTCAAGGAACCAACAGGTCACTTATTTCATTCTTACTTTAGACAAAACCTGATCAGTTTAATCAACTCAATTATTTTGAGGGAATTATTTCATTTCCCTGGACTCATAATATCATCTTAAGTAAAATAAACCTAACTGAGTAGAGAGAATAATGTAATTTTGTGTGTGTGTGTGTGTGCGTGTGTGTACACGCATGTGGGTGATTCTTAGACTACGGGCACTTATTATGTCCTTTGATCATATTGTATGAAAAACAGAAAAAAGGGGAAATTTCACACTTTTATAGTTATCTTTACAATGAAAGTGTGTTAAGAAATTTGTTCTAGTAGTCTATGATGACTTTTTCACCTTTTTTCAGCATCATTATATGCAAATATTGCCGTTTTGTGCTTGTCCCACACCCAGACTTTTGATCTTCAATGATAAAAATGAATGGTAAAGAAACGTTTTTTCTAATGTTTTAAAATATCTCTGAATAAAATATCAGTAAAATAATCAAAACATAATTGGGGTATTCAATGTCATACAACTGTTGTGATTTTTTTAAACAAAATGTAGTTGTCCCACACTATTGCCGTAATTTCCACCACAACACTGTAATGTCCCTTTAAACAGTTTGTATGAAAGATTGTTTGGGTAGTTTCTATGGAGATAAACAGTGACATCAGAGCACATGTATATAGCGCCAAATCACAACAAACAGTTGCCCCAAGGCGCTTTATATTGTAAGGCAATGGTGTGGTGGAAATTACATTTACAAGGCCAATAGTGCCCGTAGTTAAAGAATCACCCGTGTGCGTGTTGTGGATTCATTCTAAATGTTTTCCACAACACAAAAATTAAGGCAACACAGTAAATGCAGAAAGCACTTACAAACAAGTGCAAACAGAGATTTCTGATGTCCGCTATCTCTCTTGCACCATCCACAAGACATGCGTTTCAGGCAGGACATGCGCGCACAGCCAGCTGGACATGCCGCCACCAGATATGGACATGATAACAGCACCCTGCTTCTCATTCATGTCATTTCATGACTGTACGTCTGTGACCATGGATCATCTACAGAGGAACAGAGGGATCATATTTGTATTGTCCGCTTGATAAGAGGGATTCAATAAAATGTGTTTTTACATGGTGTGTGGTTTTATTTTTTCTTAAATACATCCATGTCATTCTTGATATCAGGCATTTTCCATCACATTTTACTGCACAGTGATGGTAGCTTAGTGGTAAACTTTCTGGTTGACAATCAGGGCTTTTGGAAAGTGCAGGTTCAAATGCCATAGGTGGCGTGTATTTTTTTATTTTTGATGTGTAACCATATGTGTAACCACATCGCGCAGCTGCTTGCACTGTGTACCCATGTGCAAGAAGCAGTGTTTGTGTTCTAAATAAACAAATGACTCATCGGGTTTTTAAATGTTTTATTGTAAAGTACGTTCACCTCACATATGATCGTAGAAGTAGAATAAACTTCTATTTACTAATGTGACCGTGAACACTTCTGCTGTATGTAACTCCCTGTCACCAAACTGCTTATGTACATTACGAGGTCTGTTAGAAAAGTATCCGACCTTTTTATTTTTTTCAAAAACCATATGGATTTGAATCACGTGTGATTGCATCAGCCAAGCTTGAACCTTCGTGCGCATGCGTGAGTTTTTTCACGCCTGTCGGTTGCGTCATTCGCCTGTGAGCAGGCTTTGTGTGAGCACTGGTCCACCCCTCTCGTCGTTTCTTTATTGCGAATAAATGTCTGAACGATTTGGAGCTTTGCTGCATTAGCTCTTGTTGTTTTTTTCTTTGCAAGGAAATGGCGGAATGACTGGAGCAGCGCGACTGCATCAAATTTTGTCAGAAACTGGGCGACAGCCAGGTAGAAACCATTCGGATTTTTAGACGGCTTTTGGTGACGATCCTATGGGCATCACACAGATTTAAGGAGCGGTACAACCGGTTTAAAGACGGCCGCACAACGGTGGAGAGCGAGCCGCTCTCCGGTCGGCCATCAACATGCAGAAATGACCAGATCATTTCCAAAGTGAACTCTGTGGTGATGTGGGACCGTCGTGTGACTGTCCGAGAAATTGTGGAAGAGGTGGACATCAGCACTTTTTTGGCACATTCCAGTGTGACAGAAGATTTTGCCATGAAAAGAGTTGCAGCGAAATTCATGCCGATGGCTTTGGCACGAAGCTGATGGCGCAGCAAAAGCTCCACCGTGTTGAAGCCTCACAGGACATGTTGTGACATGCCCAGCTCTTCCACCATTCGGAAGATTCAGATGGCTTTCGGTGGCTTTTCAATCATTTCTGTCGTCTTTCACTTCACAAATGTGTTTCTGAAGTCTTTGGTCTCATGAAGTTTTCTGTTCTATGCTTCTTTCTGAGCGTAAAACAGACACAAACAAAAGATTTGTTTCATTGGCTTTCTGTCATTGATGATTGTTTATTATTTCTGCTAGGAAATAAAGAAAGGAGGAATATGTTCAGAGTGGTTCAAATGTTGCATACATGGAATTCAGTGCATGTAACTCACCAAAACTTTTTCTTGACAAATACATTTTACGTAAGTGTTATTCACCACAAAATCAGACAAAAAAAAGCAAACAGACAAAAAACTTGTTTTTGAGGTTGCATCTATTGTTTGCATGGTGTTTAATGCTGGATTCATGTAGGCGGTAAAGTTGGAAAATCCATTAACTGAAAAGTGTGGATTCAGTTAGTGAGCCCAGAAAACAAGATTAAATTTAGCACAATTTTTTTAAATAGTTCATAATTAATTGTTAACAATATCATCTTGTAAAGACCATCCATATAATAAAAGGGGAGCAGCCTCTCTGGTCCTTTTGGTGTACTTATTAATTTTTTCAAGATGATTCATGTCTTGAAAACAGCAAGGTGATTGGACCAATATTTTTGAACAAATTAGTAAGTTTTGACAAGAAGCCTGTTTTTGTGTTTATTGTGTGCAAGTGTGGCTCAAGTCCCCAGACTTTGAGAAAGTTATTGAAGCTTATAAAGTATTAAACTGCCACGAAAATGCTGATAAGAATCAATTTTTCCAGTTTACAGATTACACTGCTCTGAGAGGCCACTTGACTCTGTTAAAGGTTATTAGGTCAAGATTGAACATCAGAAAGATTTTTTTTAGCAACAGAATTGTCACCTTGTGGAACAGTTTACTGAACCATGTCATTAACTCGTCCAGTGTCAATGTTTTTAAAGATTGGTACGTTTGGCATTATTATGGATTTTAGGTATTATTATGGTTTTTATTGTCATTGTATATTTCATGTCACTCTTGTTAATGTTGTATGGCTGGGGGGCCTGGCTGCCTTTTTGTTTCTGTCTTTTGGTTTTCCTTCCAGGTGGCGTGCATTTGGGACTGAGTGGCTGTGTTGCTGAGGCTGTTCAGGACCTCACCCTGATCACCTGCGACTCGTCAGGACTCACAGCTGTGGTGCATCTGGATGGATTGGAACATGTTGGCATTTAAGACTGGAGTGCACAGTGTGTATTTGCCAGAGACTCGACCTTGTGACCAGACGGGTGAGATCGTCGTCTCGGGAGCCATCTCATCAGCAGCGGATGCTAGAGAACGTCCAGGTTTGATGCACGGTCTGTGAAAGAGGAGGGGGTGAGGTCTCACGCTCGTCAGCACACTTCCTGAGGTACGTTAGATTTTGTGACTAACAGTTATACAGTCAGTAAATGTGGTGTCCCTCACACCTTATTGTATTGAGCTGTATGTTAGTCATGTATCAGCTTCCACTGCAGTGGAGTTTTGTGAACTGGATGTTCCATGCCTGCAGGTTGGGAAGCTGATCAGTAATCAAGCCAGGAAGTGTTTGCTGTTTGTACACCTTTGAGTGGTCTCTCTGTGTGTAGAGTGTGGACTCACATAATGGTTCCTTCTTTCACAGACTCGGTTTGTTGCGGCCACCTGGGGGGTGTCGGCGGGGTCCTTGGGTCCGAACAGCTTCTGGCTCCGGACCGTTAGCACTGCTGGGAGCGCACCACGCCAGACCGCACTTTCTTTTGTTATTTTTTGTATCACTGTTATGTATTAAATTCAGTTAGCCTTTGTACCGTGCTCTGCTTATTTCATACTGGGTCCTTCAAACGCTGGTCGGTTCTCCGAGCCGGGAAGGCGGCAGCAGACGTTCAGAAGTTATCCGGATCAGTTGCGGGTGCTCTCCGCCCGGATGGTGCGTGTTTGAGACCCATTACTGAATACTGATTCGTGCTCTCTTGCAGCCGTGTTCCTGTGTTGTGCCTTATCCGTGGGTCGTGGTGGAGTGTGACTGGCGACGGTATTTGGGTTGTTGTTTTTTCTTTCTTTTTTTTTGTTTTGTTTTTTGTTATGCCCTCTCTTCTCCTCTGACTCCAGCCGTGTGAGCCGTAGTGTCGGCGTTGCTGGAGTGGTGCAGTTAGGTTGTGCTGGGCGTTTCCCAGGTAACCTCTGCACCCGGGAGGGGAGGGGGGGGTTTGGGGTATTTTCTTTTTGTTCCCTCTCTTCTCCTCTGGCTCCAGCCGTGTGAGCCGTAGTGTCGGCGTTGCTGGAGTGGTGCAGTGTGGTTATGCTGGGCGTTTCCCAGGTAACCTCTGCACCTGGGGGGGGGGGGGTGTTTTCCCCCCAGTTTCCGCCCTCAGGGTTTGACTGTGGTGTCCTCTGGGGGGGAAAGGGCTGTGGGTCCATCTAGCCATAGACGGCCGGGGCTGGGTCCGTTGGTCGTGAGGGGAGGCGTCTCCTGGGGTTGACGAGTGGTCCTCTGGGAGGCGCTGGGAGTCCCCGTGGGTGACGTTGGATCCCAGAGGGACCTCGGCTGTGGTTATTACTCCTGGAGCTGGCGGGAAGTCCTCTGGGGGGTGTTGGTCCCTACATGTCGTTTGGGGGGGGGGGGGGTGTTTTAGCGCTTTTATTTGTAAGCTTAAGTTTGGGGTTTTTCTTTTCTCCTCTTCCCGGGGTTTGATAGGGACGGTCCCCTGGGGAGGGGGGGGGGGTGGTTTGGTTGTTTGTGTTTGTCTTTTTTGTTTTATGACTAATGACCGCACATGGTTGGATAAAGGCTGACCGCACAGGTTTAAGAACTCCTGGCCACACCTGTGCTAAGTGACTGACTGAAACAAAGGCAAGGATGCAGCCAGAGGAGAGGACATCAACCATTCTGTTGGAAGACGAATGCAGATGCGGTTTCCAGCCATGGTCCCTGGAGGGGGGTGTTTCTCCTGGGCCAGGTTTGTGTGGTCGCCGGGAGGCTTCCCGTGAGGGTGGGGTACTGTTGTATGGCTGGGGGGCCTGGCTGCCTTTTTGTTTCTGTCTTTTGTTTTTCCTTCCAGGTGGCTTGCATTTGGGACTGAGTGGCTGTGTTGCTGAGGTTATCAGGACCTCACCCTGATCACCTGCGGCTCGTCAGGACTCACAGCTGAGGTGCATCTATATGGATTGGAACATGGTGGCATTTAAGACTGGAGTATACAGTGTGTATTTGCCAGAGACTCGACCTTGTGACCAGACGGGTGAGATCGTCGTCTCGGGAGCCATCTCATCATCAGTGGATGCAGAGAACGTCCAGGGTTTGATGCACGGTCTGTGAAAGAGGAGGGGGTGAGGTCTCACGCTCGTCAGCACACTTCCTGAGGTACGTTAGATTTTGTGACTAACATTTATACAGTCAGTAAATGTGGTGTCCCTCACACCTTATTATATTGAGCTGTATGTTAGTCATGTATCGGCTTCCACTGCAGTGGAGTTTTGTGAACTGGATGTTCCATGCCTGCAGGTTGGGAAGCTGATTAGTAATCAAGCCAGGAAGTGTTTGCTGTTTGTACACCTTTAAGTGTTCTCTCTGTGTGTAGAGTGTGGACTCACATAATGGTTCCTTCTTTCACAGACTCGGTTTGTTGCGGCCACCTGGGGGGTGTCGGCGGGGTCCTTGGGTCCGAACAGCTTCTGGCTCCGGACCGTTAGCGCTGCTGGGAGCGCACCACGCCAGACCGCACTTTCTTTTGTTATTTTTTGTATCACTGTTATGTATTAAATTCAGTTAGCCTTTGTACCGTGCTCTGCTTATTTCATTTCATTTCATTTGATCCGGGACGTCATCTAACTTTCACAAAAAAGGCAGAAGGCGTGGACATCAGCACTTTTTCGGCACATTCTACTGTTACAGGAGGTATTTTCATGGAAAGAGAAGCGGAGGATTGCGCCACCATGCCGCTCATGGCGCAGGACAAAACCACCTCCATGTTGGACTCACAGGACAGCTTTCAGATGGTTCAGACAGCTTCTGGTTGCTTTTCAGTCATGTGAGTATCCGAGAAATTGTGCATGAGCTGGACATGCCCCAACATGTCCTGTGAGGCTTCATCATGGCGTTGCTTTGCGCCATGCGGCTCCGCCGCGACGCGCGGAGTTCCTCCGCTCCTCTTTCCATGACAAAAACTCCTGTAACAGTGGAATGTGCCATTCATTTCTCAACTGGACGTTGTCTTGATCCGGTATGTCGTCTGACTAGCACAGGAATTGCGGAATCAAATCAAATCAAATCAATTTTATTTATATAGCGCCAAATCACAACAAACAGTTGCCCCAAGGCGCCTTATATTGTAAGGCAAAGCCATACAATAATTACGGAAAAACCCCAACGGTCAAAACGACCCCCTGTGAGCAAGCACTTGGCGAACAGTGGGAAGGAAAAACTCCCTTTTAACAGGAAGAAACCTCCAGCAGAACCAGGCTCAGGGAGGGGCAGTCTTCTGCTGGGACTGGTTGGGGCTGAGGGAGAGAACCAGGAAAAAGACATGCTGTGGAGGGGAGCAGAGATCAATCACTAATGATTAAATGCAGAGTGGTGCATACAGAGCAAAAAGAGAAAGAAACACTCAGTGCATCATGGGAACCCCCCAGCAGTCTAAGTCTATAGCAGCATAACTAAGGGATGGTTCAGGGTCACCTGATCCAGCCCTAACTATAAGCTTTAGCAAAAAGGAAAGTTTTAAGCCTAATCTTAAAAGTAGAGAGGGTGTCTGTCTCCCTGATCTGAATTGGGAGCTGGTTCCACAGGAGAGGAGCCTGAAAGCTGAAGGCTCTGCCTCCCATTCTACTCTTACAAACCCTAGGAACTACAAGTAAGCCTGCAGTCTGAGAGCGAAGCGCTCTATTGGGGTGATATGGTACTATGAGGTCCCTAAGATAAGATGGGACCTGATTATTCAAAACCTTATAAGTAAGAAGAAGAATTTTAAATTCTATTCTAGAATTAACAGGAAGCCAATGAAGAGAGGCCAATATGGGTGAGATATGCTCTCTCCTTCTAGTCCCTGTCAGTACTCTAGCTGCAGCATTTTGAATTAACTGAAGGCTTTTCAGGGAACTTTTAGGACAACCTGATAATAATGAATTACAATAGTCCAGCCTAGAGGAAATAAATGCATGAATTAGTTTTTCAGCATCACTCTGAGACAAGACCTTTCTAATTTTAGAGATATTGCGCAAATGCAAAAAAGCAGTCCTACATATTTGTTTAATATGCGCATTGAATGACATATCCTGATCAAAAATGACTCCAAGATTTCTCACAGTATTACTAGAGGTCAGGGTAATGCCATCCAGAGTAAGGATCTGGTTAGACACCATGTTTCTAAGATTTGTGGGGCCAAGTACAATAACTTCAGTTTTATCTGAGTTTAAAAGCAGGAAATTAGAGGTCATCCATGTCTTTATGTCTGTAAGACAATCCTGCAGTTTAGCTAATTGGTGTGTGTCCTCTGGCTTCATGGATAGATAAAGCTGGGTATCATCTGCGTAACAATGAAAATTTAAGCAATGCCGTCTAATAATACTGCCTAAGGGAAGCATGTATAAAGTGAATAAAATTGGTCCTAGCACAGAACCTTGTGGAACTCCATAATTAACCTTAGTCTGTGAAGAAGATTCCCCATTTACATGAACAAATTGTAATCTATTAGATAAATATGATTCAAACCACCGCAGCGCAGTGCCTTTAATACCTATGGCATGCTCTAATCTCTGTAATAAAATTTTATGGTCAACAGTATCAAAAGCAGCACTGAGGTCTAACAGAACAAGCACAGAGATGAGTCCACTGTCTGAGGCCATAAGAAGATCATTTGTAACCTTCACTAATGCTGTTTCTGTACTATGATGAATTCTAAAACCTGACTGAAACTCTTCAAATAGACCATTCCTCTGCAGATGATCAGTTAGCTGTTTTACAACTACCCTTTCAAGAATTTTTGAGAGAAAAGGAAGGTTGGAGATTGGCCTATAATTAGCTAAGATAGCTGGGTCAAGTGATGGCTTTTTAAGTAATGGTTTAATTACTGCCACCTTAAAAGCCTGTGGTACATAGCCAACTAATAAAGATAGATTGATCATATTTAAGATCGAAGCATTAATTAATGGTAGGGCTTCCTTGAGCAGCCTGGTAGGAATGGGGTCTAATAGACATGTTGATGGTTTGGAGGAAGTAACTAATGAAAATAACTCAGACAGAACAATCGGAGAGAAAGAGTCTAACCAAATACCGGCATCACTGAAAGCAGCCAAAGATAACGATACGTCTTTGGGATGGTTATGAGTAATTTTTTTCTCTAATAGTTAAAATTTTATTAGCAAAGAAAGTCATGAAGTCATTACTAGTTAAAGTTAAAGGAATACTCGGCTCAATAGAGCTCTGACTCTTTGTCAGCCTGGCTACAGTGCTGAAAAGAAACCTGGGGTTGTTCTTATTTTCTTCAATTAGTGATGAGTAGTAAGATGTCCTAGCTTTACGGAGGGCTTTTTTTATAGAGCAACAGACTCTTTTTCCAGGCTAAGTGAAGATCTTCTAAATTAGTGAGACGCCATTTCCTCTCCAACTTACGGGTTATCTGCTTTAAGCTGCGAGTTTGTGAGTTATACCACGGAGTCAGGCACTTCTGATTTAAAGCTCTCTTTTTCAGAGGAGCTACAGCATCCAAAGTTGTCTTCAATGAGGATGTAAAACTATTGACGAGATACTCTATCTCACTTACAGAGTTTAGGTAGCTACTCTGCACTGTGTTGGTATATGGCATTAGAGAACATAAAGAAGGAATCATATCCTTAAACCTAGTTACAGCGCTTTCTGAAAGACTTCTGAAAGACTTCAGGAAGACGTGGATATCAGCACTGTTTCGTCACATTGAGACAGACGTGCGGAGTAACTCCGCGCGTCGCGGCGGAGACGCATGACGCAAAGCAACGCTGTGATGAAGCCTCACAGGACATGTTGGGGCATGTCCAGCTCATGCACAATTTCTCGCATACTCACACGACTGAAAAGCAACCGGAAGCCGTCTGAAAGCCACCTGAAAGCCGTCCTGTGAGACCAACACGGAGGTGGTTTTGTCCCGCGCCATGAGCGGCATGGTGGCGCAATCCTCCACTTCTCTTTCCATGAAAAAAACTCCTGTACAGTGAAATGTGCCGAAAAAGTGCTGATGTCCACGCCTTCTGCCTTTTTGTGAAAGTTAGACGACGTCCCGGATCAATCAAAGCCTTCACTGTTGGAAATGATCTGGTTGTTTCAGCGGGGTTTGAGCCTGTCGATCAGGCGCTCGGAGTGCGCCATGCTCTCAGACGCTGTGGGCGGTCTTTAAACCGGCTAGGAGCACTCCTTAATCTGTGTAATCCCCATAAAATCGTCGCTGAAAGCCATCTAAATTTTCCGAATGGTGTCCAGCTGGAGGTCTCTCACAGTTTCTGGAAAAATTTGATGCAGCAAAGCTCCAAATCGTTCAGACATTTATTCGCAATAAAAATCCGATGAGAGGGGTGGATCCACTGCTCACACAAAGCCTGCTCACAGGCGAATGACGCAACCGACAGGTGTGAAAAAACTCACGTATGCGCACGAAGGTTCAAGCTTGGCTGATGCAATCACACGTGATTCAAATCCATATGGTTTTTGCAAAAAATAAAAAGGTCCAATACTTTTTGGACAGACCTCGTACATACATACATTCATACATACGAGGTCTGTTAGAAAAGTATCCGACCTTTGGCCAGGGAAAAAAAACTGGCTTACCTGGATGGTTGGAAACCTAATCACCCTCGAAGTAGTCTCCTTGGGACTCCACACACTTCTCCCAGCGGTGTCGCCACTGTTGGAAGCATTCCAAAAAAGCCTCTTTTGGGATGGAGCTGCAGCTCCGCCGTCGTTGCAGCCATGATGTCCTCCCTCGTCTCAAAACGCGTTCCTTTTAATGGTGTTTTAATTTTTGGGAACAGCCAGAAGTCGCAAGGGGCCATGTCAGGAGAGTATGGAGCCTGTGGAACCACAGGAGTTTGGTTTTAGACACAAAAAGTCCAAATTAAGTTCGACGAATGTGCTGGAGCATTGTCGTGGTGGAGGCGCCAATTTCCTGTGGCTCACAACTCCCGGTCTCTTGCGCTGTACAGCATTACGGAGGCGACGGAGGACATCCCTGTAATACTCCTTCTTTATTGTTTGACCCTGTGGTGCGTACTCATGGTGTACCACACCGCAGGAGTAAAAAAAAACAGTCAGCATTACCTTCACATTTCTGCGCACTTGGCGCACCTTCTTCGGTCGTGGCGACGTGGAATGCTTCCACTGTGACGACTGGAATTTGGTTTCCGGGTCGTACCCTGTACACCCAGGACTCATCACCGGTGATAATAGTGTCCATAAAGCTGGGATCAGTGTGAATGGAGTCCAGCATATCCTATGAGACTTCAACACGGAGGTGCTTTTGGTCCGCCGTCAGCAACCTCGGCACGAACTTCGCAGCCACTCGCTTCATGCCCAAATCTTCTGTAACAATGGAATGTGCCGAAAAAGTACTAATGTCCACTTCCTCCGCAATTTCTTGGATGGTCACTCGATGGTTCCGCATCACCACAGCATTCACATTGGAAATGATCTCGTCATTTCGGCACGTCGATGGTCGGCCGGAGCACGGCTCGCTCTGCACGTTACACGTCCGTCTTTAAACCGGTTGTACCACTCCTTAATTTGTGTGGCGCCCATAGCTTCATCCCCGAAAGCCGTCTTTATTTTTCAAATGGTTTCCACTTGGCTGTCGCCAAGTTTATGGCAAAATTTGTTGCAATGGCGTTGCTCCAATCGTTCCGCCATTTTCCTTGCAATAAAAATCCACCGAGCACACAGCACCACTCCTCACACAAAGGCTGCTCACAGGCGAATGACGCAACCGACAGGTGGGACAAAACTCACGCATGCGCACTAAGGTTCAAGGTTGGCTGATGCAATCACACGTGATTCAAATCCCTAAAGTTTCTGAAAAAAATAAAAAGGTCGGAATGTTTTCTCACAGACCTTGTACATACATACATAGATTGCCTTTTATAGTTATAGATCACAACGCGCTCACTGGAGCCACGAAGAGCAACTATCAATCATAATTCAAGTTGTTACAGTTGAGGATGTCCCAGAAAAAAATAAGCATTTTATGGGGTTCCTTGAGACTCGGAGAGCTCAACATCTCCTTTGGAGACTGTAGGGGGCAGTCTGATGATCATGGTGCAAATATGGAAGGGAAGAGGAAGGAAGTCCAAGTCAGACCTGTAGAAATAAATCAGAGCTGTGTTTGACTGTGTGACGTGTATATAAATAATAATATTTCTGTCTTGTTGATGGTTCAATTTGTTTCTTAAACTCAGTTAAATATGTCTGGGGGAGGGGGATTCGGTACCATAACAAAGCAGGGTTCAGTCTGTGGTTCAAGTCCTGCAGCAGGAGCATCATCAGGTTAAGACTATAATTTCAGGGATCATTTCTATAGTCTCTGACTTGAGAAATCTGTTTCTAAAGTGTTCTGTCTCGCCAACCACGATGAAGAGTCCTGATACTTCTTCCTGAGCATGAAGTGGACAGAAAGAAATGATACATTTCATCTGCTTTCTGTCTTTGATGATTGTTTATTGTCTCCACTCAGGGGTGATGAGAGGAGGAGTATGGTCAGAGTGTTTCTAACACTGTGTACATGGAATTTAGTGTGTGGAAATCAACCAAAATATGTTTCCATTATCAGTCACTGTAGTGTGTTACTAAACACAGTGATGGATACTTAAAAAAAACTGCACAAAAAATGTGTTTTTGAGGTTACACATTTGTTGTTTACATAGCATTTAATGATGTATTCATGTTACAGTAAAGTTGGAAAATCCATTATTTGATAAGTGTGGATTTCACTTAGTGAGCTCAGAAAACTAAATTAAATTTAGGACAATTTTTCAAATAGTTCATAATCAACCATTAATAATATCATCTTGTAAACACCATCCATATAATAAAAGGGTGTGTGTGTGTGTGTGTGTTCGCTAAGGGTGTAACGGTACATGTATTTATATTGAACCATTTCAGTACTGGACGTTTGGTTCAGTACAGGGCTGTGCACAGGTTAGTTCGTGTTGCATGTGTTTACATTCAATGTTCCAAACTTCTCACTAAATCTCTAAATCTGGTGACTTTCCAAACCTTCTTGACAACTTATTTTCTCTAAGCAACTAGCGACAAATCTAGCTACTTTTTCTGGCATAACCGGAGACTTTTCTGATGTTTGGCGAATGTAAGTGAAAGTCTCTGCTGTCACCAAGCGGCAGCGGGTCTCCCCCCCTCTTGCAGTGCTGCCTGCAGCAGCCTGAAAGCGCTGAGCGGAGGGATATCTACAATCCCCCTCAGTCACTCACTTGTTCAGTCCACTGACCTCATTTGCTGCACTGTGATTAAATAGTCCCCAGACTTTGAGAAGCCCTGGCCTTGAGAAATTATTTTATTTTAATAAATGATGGCCAATTTTAATGGCAAAATAAATAAACAAACCAAGAATCAAGTTTATTTGTGGTTCTAAATATTTTAAAGGTGGTTTTACTCACTTTTTTGCCTCTCCCACAATGTTTTTTGTTTTCAAAACGTTATTTAAAAAGATATATTAACAAACATTAAAAAAACAGTTTATAGAAAGAGATAGAAAATAAAATAAATTGTACAAAAGGGCGTCTGTAACATCAGTTCTCTTAAAAAAAAAAACTCCTTATAGAGAGTGACAGTTTTGTTCAAATTAATTTTTCTGGCAAAAAATATGAAGGTTGAATAAAATTGAACAGGGCTTCATGCTGGAACAGTGGTGCTGCTGTTTACTTGTGGAAAGGTTTTGTTAAAAGCTGTTTAATGTTACAATAAATTGTTGGTTTAAACAACAAGCAAATGTAGGTTTTGCATTTTGTTCCCATACTGTACCGAAAATGAACCGAACCTGACCTCAGAACCGAGGTACGTACCAAAACCTGATTTTTGTCTATCGTTACACCTCTAGTTTTTGAGTATGTACGCTTTCAACCTAAGGGCCCCAGTGACCTCCCCCTTGGTGCCCCCAGTCACCATACCAAGATTGGTGTTGATTGCTTAATTACTGCGGCTGTGCATAGTGAACACAAACCGTGCCGCATACATACATACATACATACATACATAGATTGCCTTTTATGTTTATAGATCACAACGCGCTCACTGGAGCCCTTATTTTCGCAGTTCATGTGGTGCTCATGTCAGGTAGTAAGCATCACATTTTACTTACTACGTAGTAGCGGCTGGCTAGGAAGTACTTTATTTATAATCCGAACGGACCAGCGAATGCCATGTGTGAGTCAAGGCGAGGGTTTTTTCAATTAAAATGTACCTGCTGTGTACAGCATGCAGACTGTCGATATGCCTCCCAAGATGTGAGGGGCGTTAGGTCATAAAACCTCAAGTGCTAAATGGATGAAATGTAATAGAGTTGGGAAACATCTGCAGAGACGCTAATAGCATTATATATCCCAGAGCGTTGCAGTGATATGACATGCTGTCAGCTTTTTATCAATCAATCAATTTTTTTATATAGCGCCAAATCACAACAAACAGTTGCCCCAAGGCGCTTTATATTGTAAGGCAAGGCCATACAATAATTATGTAAAACCCCAACGGTCAAAACGACCCCCTGTGAGCAAGCACTTGGCTACAGTGGGAAGGAAAAACTCCCTTTTAACAGGAAGAAACCTCCAGCAGAACCAGGCTCAGGGAGGGGCAGTCTTCTGCTGGGACTGGTTGGGGCTGAGGGAGAGAACCAGGAAAAAGACATGCTGTGGAGGGGAGCAGAGATCGATCACTAATGATTAAATGCAGAGTGGTGCATACAGAGCAAAAAGAGAAAGAAACAGTGCATCATGGGAACCCCCCAGCAGTCTACGTCTATAGCAGCATAACTAAGGGATGGTTCAGGGTCACCTGATCCAGCCCTAACTATAAGCTTTAGCAAAAAGGAAAGTTTTAAGCCTAATCTTAAAAGTAGAGAGGGTGTCTGTCTCCCTGATCTGAATTGGGAGCTGGTTCCACAGGAGAGGAGCCTGAAAGCTGAAGGCTCTGCCTCCCATTCTACTCTTACAAACCCTAGGAACTACAAGTAAGCCTGCAGTCTGAGAGCGAAGCGCTCTATTGGGGTGATATGGTACTATGAGGTCCCTAAGATAAGATGGGACCTGATTATTCAAAACCTTATAAGTAAGAAGAAGAATTTTAAATTCTATTCTAGAATTAACAGGAAGCCAATGAAGAGAGGCCAATATGGGTGAGATATGCTCTCTCCTTCTAGTCCCCGTCAGTACTCTAGCTGCAGCATTTTGAATTAACTGAAGGCTTTTTAGGGAACTTTTAGGACAACCTGATAATAATGAATTACAATAGTCCAGCCTAGAGGAAATAAATGCATGAATTAGTTTTTCAGCATCACTCTGAGACAAGACCTTTCTGATTTTAGAGATATTGCGTAAATGCAAAAAAGCAGTCCTACATATTTGTTTAATATGCGCTTTGAATGACATATCCTGATCAAAAATGACTCCAAGATTTCTCACAGTATTACTAGAGGTCAGGGTAATGCCATCCAGAGTAAGGATCTGGTTAGACACCATGTTTCTAAGATTTGTGGGGCCAAGTACAATAACTTCAGTTTTATCTGAGTTTAAAAGCAGGAAATTAGAGGTCATCCATGTCTTGTTATCATCATTCACTTGAATCTCATGAATGTCCCAAATTGCTCTATGAAATTTAATGATGACAACATATAAACAATGCAACGCAACTTCCTACACCTTAATTAAAGTGACAAGAAATATACAGTGACATGGCTAAAATTCTTCTCTATTACCTGTGCGTAGAACGGGTAACTCAGCTAGTATATAAAAAAGTATGGGAAATTACTAATCCAGTTATAGTTTTTTCAACTGCTTACACACTTTTCCAAAGCTCTGTGCCATTTTCTCAAAACTTTACACACAAATCAAACTATAGCTCACACGAAATGCAAAAAGCGCCCTATCTCCTGCAAAATGAAACACAGTATTCAAAATATTCTAAACACACCTCAAAAGCAAGCATTTGTCTCACATCATAAACACATTTACCATAGTATCACATACTTCTGTATATCATTTACACACTATAGCTCTAAATCTAAAGCTCTTTTGTTTTGGGATTTTTAATATATATTGCTATACAAGAATGAAAATACAGTATTATGCAAATAAAAGTCAACACAAGCAATATTGGAACCAAAATATTTTATTTTCTGAATAAACTGGATGCTGTTGTGAATGCAGTATTGTACAGCATACAAGAAAAAAACAAAGCAAAGTACACCAACCACCACATATGGTGATACAGCAACCAAAAAACTGACATGTATGAAAAACTGTGTGATTGTTGATGGGGGAGAGATAGTTGGGTGTTTATTTAGGGTCAATCTCTCCTCCGCGCTGGGTCTGGCCACAGTATTTCATCAACATCGCATGCTATATTTTCTCTTGCCAAACATCGAGGAAAGACACTTTTTGTGTGGCGAATCCAACCTTGGATAGAAGCAGCATCAATGTCAACACATGCTTTCTCGATTGCCTGGAGTAGTGTAAGGCGGGCATAGAGACGACGATCATACACTTTCCAACGCCATGTTGAGAAGAATTCTTCGATCGGGTTAAGAAATGGTGAATATGGAGGCAAGTTGACAACAGAAAAACTCTCTCATGGTCATCCCATGATTGATCACATGATCAATCAAAGTAGCCCTAATCTCATCAGAGACTATTCTTCTTGGTTCTTCATCCCTTCCTCCTTCAACTTGTCCTCTTCCTGCTCCCCTTCCAAAGCGTCCTCCACAAACCCAAACTCCTCGTCCTCCTCTGTGTCTTCCTCTGACTCCCCTGGCTCTCTCTGCATTGTTGTCACCCATTGTTCAAGACTGATAACTTGACCTGTTTTGAAACACAAGGTTCGGTCAGATCGGCACACAGAAATGATCACACAGACTGCATTTTGCTAGAATAAAAAGGCGTATATTTATTCCCCACAAAAGCAGTTACATCAAACACAAGTGGTTGCAGCGCATTTTTCTCTTACCGTGACGCCTTTAAGGTGGAGAGCCAACACCTTCAGCAGAGTGCGCCTGTCAACCGGCTGGGCGTTCGTACGTTAACCCGCAGCAGACTCTGTTGAAGCATGGTTCTACTCCCTCTTTTCTAGTGTGTCCGCGAAGGGAGGGTGAGTGGCCAACTCAACCTCCCTGGCGCACATAATTTCTTTAATCAACAGGCATCTGAAAGTTATTTCAAAGATATAATAAAAGCAGTTCTTCACTCCCAGTTCAGAATGATCCCAGCATGCTTCACTCCCAGTCGTTAGTGGCTACGAAAACAAAGTCGTGCTATCAGTGTAATAATAACAAGTACATCCAGCTCTTCGCTCCCAGTTCAGACTGACCCCAGAGTGCTAAAACAAAATTAAATAACAAATACATTCTCAGGGTTACGTTAAGACAGGTGCAAAACAGCACAATAACATTTATTATACATTCCACTCTTGGTGTTTTGCACCAGTCAATTTATGTAACCACCAACAGATTCAGGTAAGGCTGGGCTCCAGCCTATTCCAACGATTATGTCCTGCCATAGCATTTCCCACATTTCTTCTAGTGATTCACAAACAAAATTTTGAGTAATATAGTCGTGATTATACCTGTCCCAAACAATATACTCATATACAAAACCCGATGTTGTGGGGTCTAATGTAACATTATATTGGTTTACTCCAAAAGGATCATGAATTAACAGTGTCAATTTCATCGCATTCGTTGAAATATTACCCATTCCACCTCTCGCCTTAAACGTATAACATAGATACATGTAAAAGTGTTACAAAAAGTCATCACACATATTGCTATAATTAATAGTATCAAAGGTGGCACTAAGGTACTCCTGGCAGTGACAGACATCCCTGAAAAGATATCCCACCAATGATGTGCTGATGCTTGCTGTACTAATTTTGCCACATGTTTTACCCGGTCACTAGCTATCAATGTAGACACCATGAGACTGGAGATGTTGGACGTATGTGACTCTATTAATTGCTGAATTTCCGTAGATTGTTCCAATGCGCATTTGAAACGCTCCAGGGAAAGACTCCATGGGGAATGCAATACATCCCATTGTACCGAAGTCAGCCGACTCGATACAGAATAATTAGTCAAACGATACGTCCGGTTTCCCCAATGCCATAAGTGCACATTGTTCAGGCAGCCAGTAAACGGAACCGAAGGTACTTGTGAATTATTTTTCATTGTTGCAACACACAGAGCATGTGGGCCGATCTGCCACAACATTTCTCTTGGTGTTTCCCTAGTCCAGTCACAAAGTACAACCTCTGAGTCGGTTAGACATGGATTGGCATATCCCGTTTGCAGCACACAGGCCATACCTTTATCTGTTTTGTCACACATTTTGGTATCAAAAGTCGTATTAGTTTTTGGTTCTAACCACTCTCCATCCATATGCAAGAACCAATAGCCATTAGTCCGTTATCACAGGTAACACTTGATATTTACAAACAACCTTTGGTTGTGTCACATTGTACTGGGTCCAATACCCAGTACATACTGTTTCATTACATTGTGTATATTCTGGATGTAGCTTTAACCATATATTCCAAATCTTTCTCCAATCATGATAGTTCCCGTTGTAACTATACGCTGAATCTTTCTCTTTGAGCTTCAGCATGAAGAGTTTGTATAGCACATGCTGTCCAATTTCCCATATGATATATTAAATGTTTCATTCCATAATGCCAATTGCCATTTGAAATTCTTTTGCCACAAATTAGTCCTACCAATGCTGTGGGCATCCACTCTCCAACCTGATGAACTACTTGGGACGAGTATTTCCCAGTGTTTGATAACATTGTTCTGGTTACCTCATTATCTACTGTATTCGACACCCCCAGGACAGTTCCTGTTCCTCCTAATAGAGTGTCATACCCACGCCCTTCGACGTCTTCTGCAAATTGGAATTTTTGGAAAGGTAACTTGCCAATATACCTTTGTCTTCACTGTTGCTTGTGGCACAAGTAAAATTGTTCCTGTTGACTTGTTTTAGTGAGATTTCTCCAGACGAGCTCCACTCGTGGTTGGACTTCTCTCACTTGATGTCCTTCCGTCATTCCCCAACAACCGGAGACCATGGCACCACCTACAAGGAGGAGTATGACCCAGCAGCCGACACCTCCAATCCCGGGGCTTCCACTGGTTGCCATAGCGACGCCCGCCTCTTGTGGTCCTCGATCGCCCGATCAGCAACTCCCAGCAGGGCATCAATCCGAGCCTAGACAACACAAGTGTAACTACGGGTAGAATGACAACGATTAGTCTTCTCTTACATAACACTTTGATACAGGCACATTTACCCATTTTTCTTCACCCTGATAGAGTATACTAACAGTTGCATCATTCCCTTGAGCTATAATTTCTGCCGCCTTAGGCGGTCCGTTAGGTTGTTTCACCCAAACTTTGGCACCTGCTTGATCTGAGGAACCAAAACCTTGTGTTCCTCGTGTAGTTATTACTACGGGTTTTGGTATCTCCTGTACCAACCCCATTTCACAGGGTTTAATTATTAATTGAGCAATTTTGTCCCCTTTGTTCAATATCAGGGGTTGTTCTCCAAATAATCGACAAACCACTCCAATCTCACCTTGATAATCTGCATCTATCACTCCGGCCTGAATAGTCAGCCCTTTAAGTGATAGACCACTGCGTGGCAGGACGTGCCCATATGTGCCCTTCGGACACTGTAGGCCTAGCCCTGTTTTTACCACTTGAATTTGATCAGGTACCAATGTGACAGTAGTCAATGTTCTTAAGTCTAGTCCTGCTGAGCCTGGAGTTGCTCTGACAGGTAGTTCCGCTTGTGGATCAATTTTCCACATTTTGATGCTTTCTGTAGTATGCTCTATCATTTCTCCTGAAATCATTCTTATCAAGGGTGTGGATCCCGACCCTAAAGGTCGATTGTTCAGCTGATCCACAGCAGTAGTCAAGTCCTGTTTCCAATGTCGCATAGTGCGATCTTTTGACAGCTTCCGTAGGGTCTCTTTAAGAAGCCCGTTCATTCGCTCTATTAACCCCGCCGCTTGCGGGTAATAGGGAATATGATAAATCCATTCAACATGATGTTCTTGGGCCCACTCTTTCACTTTATTTCCTGTAAAGTGAGTGCCATTATCAGTTTGAATCTGTACTGGCAAACCATAATACTGCTGTATTATTTTCAAACACTTAAGTGTGGCCATTTGATTTGCAAATTTACATGGATGCACTACCAAGACCCCAGAAAATGTATCTACAGCAGTGCATGCATGTCTACATCCCTTAGACATGGGCAGTGGTCCAATAAAATCTAACTGCCAAATTTGACCAGGACTTTTTCCACGATTTAACTGCCCATGCAAATGTTGAGGTAACACCCTTCCGGTGGTGTTGACATTGTTCACACTCAGTGATTGCTGTTTTCACATCATCCAATTTTAGATCAATACCTCGATCTCTGGCCCATTTTAGGGTACCTTGAACCCCCCAATGTCCTGCTTTGACATGAGCCCATCTAGCCAATCCTGGGCTGGATTGTCTTAATTCAATCATTACTTTTACTAATTGATCTGCAGCTTTATTATATAAAGCTTCTGAGTCTTGTCCATTAGTGTGTGCATCTACATGCATCACAGTAATAGGAATTGTTTTAGCCTTTTCCCAAATGTCTTCCCACAATTCTCTTCCCCAAACTTCTTTAGAATGTATTTTCCAATTAGTGGCATGCCATGTAGGCATCCAGGTAAGTAGTCCTTGGGTCACTGACCATGAGTCTGTATAAATATGGAGGCCCTGTGGTCCTCCCTGCATGACCACCATATGCACGGCCTTCAACTCCGCCCACTGACTGCTTTTTCCTTCTCCTAATTCTTCCAGAGACTGACCTAATTGTGGATTAAAAGCTCCTGCTTTCCATCGCCTTTTTCCTGCTTGATATTGACAGGAACCATCAGTGAACCATGCTCGACTTTTCTCATCATCTGACAAATCATCCCACCTTTTTCCTGCTTTAACAGGAGATTCCTCCAATGGTTGAACTTCAAAAGGTTCCTCATCTTCCTCAGGAGCATCAGCTACTTGTTCATGCAGCAATGACACCCCTTTTTCACCTGGTTTTACACGCTCTGACACATACCATTTCCATTTTATCACACTAGCCTCCTGAGCTGTCCCTATTCGGTGAGTGGTGGGATTACTCATCACCCATGAGAGAATAGGTATCTGTGTCCTCATCATTACTTCATGTCCCACCGTTTGTGATTCAGTTTCAATCAACGCCCAATAGCATGCTAAAAGCTGTTTTTCAAAAGGTGTATAACGCATACCTGCGTCCGGGAGTTTTCTCGACCAGAATCCTAAAGGTTTTCGTATCCTGTTTTGTTTTTGCCATAAGCTCCAATTAGCATAATCATTTAGAGCAGACACTTGAAGTTCTACTGGTCCTGATTGCATTTTTCCTAAGGACACAGCTTGTTGTATGGCTTCCTTTGCCATATCAAATGAGCATTGTTGTTCCTCTCCCCATACAAACTCTTCTTTCTTTCTAGTGCATCGATATAAAGGCTGCAAAATCTGTCCTAAATGTGGAATATGATGTCTCCAAAATCCAAATAAACCAATATATCGTTGTGCATCTGTCTTACTGTGAGGTACTGGAAAGTTAGCTATTCTCTCTTTAGCTTTTTGTGTGATTTCCCTCTCTCCTTTATTCCAAACTATTCCTAAGAATTTCACTGTTTGAGCTGGTCCCTGAATCTTTGCTGGATTAATTTCCCAGCCAAATGATTTCATATGAGTCACTAATTTCGGTAGATATTCCACTACTTCTGCTTCTGTATCTCCTTGAAGCATAATGTCATCAATGTAATGTGAGATCATCATTCTCATTGGAACCTGGAACTGTTCCAAATGCTCCGCCACCACTCTATGACAAATAGTGGGACTGTGTAAATATCCTTGTGGCAATCTTGTGAATGTATATTGCCGTCCTTCCCACGTAAATGCAAACTGTTCCATCCTATCCTCTGGGATTGGTATGGTAAAGAATGCATTGGCCAAATCTATAACAGCATACCACGTACCACTATGATGTTGCACTCGTTCAATTATACTCACAGCATCAGGTACAGCTGAAGTCAAAGCCGGTGTATGTTTATTTAGACCTCTAAAGTCTACAGTCATTCTCCATGTACCATCCGATTTACGGACTGGCCACAATGGATTATTCCATTTTGTTGTCACTGGTTTCAAAACTCCTGCCTCCAAGTAGTCTTTTATGGTTGCAGTAATTTCTGCTTGTCCTCCAGGAATACGATATTGTTTCTGATTAATCACACATGTAGCCTCTGGAATGGGAAAAGGTTTCATTTTTACTTTTCCCACCAGAATCATTCTTATGTTTGCTATCCCAAATTGAAATTTACCCTGTTCTAAATGCAAAGTCATTCCAGCTAAAATATCCATGCCAATTATCCATTCATTAATTGGAGTCACTATTACAGTGTACACTTTAATTGGCATATTTCCAATTTTAAGCGGTATCGATATATTTTTTCCATACACCAATTGTCCGCCTAATCCAGTTAAGGGAACTATAGGTCCCTTCATTTTCTCTGGATTTCCATGAATCAATGAGGCCTCCGCTCCTGTGTCCACTAAAGCCGAGGTGACTTGAACTGATTTTTTCCAAAATATTTCCAATCACACATGGGGTCTAATATCACTTGTGAACCATTGTTTTAATTCTCGGCGGGCCACAAGAGTTTGACCATCATCCTAATCTTCCTCGCAAGGGTCAAAGCTCCAAGAACGCCTTTCTTTATTTTTCCCCTTCTTTTTGTCTTTCTTTCCTTTCCGGACTGCAGCTATTTGCAGCTGATCATCATCAGAGTCCTCCTCCTCCTCCTCCTGTAGGGGAGGGGCACTAGGTTTCACTCCTTTCTTTTCTCCCTGCACAATTTCTTTCAACAATGAGGCCAATTCAAACATATCAGGGCGCATCCCTGACACACAAGTCACTTTCAATCCTTTTTGTTTACATTTTTCAGCCAAGAAGGAAGTTGGTACACCGTCTATTTCTTCGGCTTGAATTTCCAATTGCTTCACTTGTTGTTCTAATCTTGTCACCTTTTGTGATTTAGCACATTCTGATGAGCGGACTGTATCTAAAGTTAAAACCCGCTCTTTCCAGGCTTCTGCACAAATCCACATCATTTCATGAATACCTCCCAACGGAGCTTTCTCTTTAACCTCCACCCGTTTTAACATTTCACATAAAACTGGCGGAGTCGCGGTGGGAATCGCTCCAGTCCACGGCCCAGGGCGTCCCCCACGTCGCCGTAGAAGCTGGCCTATTTCCTTAAAAGTGATCCCATCCCACCCCGGGACCACTTCTTCCTGCTGAGATGCCACCTCCGCATCTCTCTTTCCCAATCTAAAGCAAGACTCCTGCTGAGATGCCACCTCCGCATCTCTCTTTCCCAATCTAAAGCAAGACATTTCTGTGTGTAGTCTGAGCGTAACCGTATCCTGCCGACAACGCCAAAAATGTTTTGAAACACAAGGTTCGGTCAGATCGGCACACAGAAATGATCACACAGACTGCATTTTGCTAGAATAAAAAGGCGTATATTTATTCCCCACAAAAGCAGTTACATCAAACACAAGTGGTTGCAGCGCATTTTTCTCTTACCGTGACGCCTTTAAGGTGGAGAGCCAACACCTTCAGCAGAGTGCGCCTGTCAACCGGCTGGGCGTTCGTACGTTAACCCGCAGCAGACTCTGTTGAAGCATGGTTCTACTCCCTCTTTTCTAGTGTGTCCGCGAAGGGAGGGTGAGTGGCCAACTCAACCTCCCTGGCGCACATAATTTCTTTAATCAACAGGCATCTGAAAGTTATTTCAAAGATATAATAAAAGCAGTTCTTCACTCCCAGTTCAGAATGATCCCAGCATGCTTCACTCCCAGTCGTTAGTGGCTACGAAAACAAAGTCGTGCTATCAGTGTAATAATAACAAGTACATCCAGCTCTTCGCTCCCAGTTCAGACTGACCCCAGAGTGCTAAAACAAAATTAAATAACAAATACATTCTCAGGGTTACTTTAAGACAGGTGCAAAACAGCACAATAACATTTTTATTATACATGACCTTTACCTGAGTTGTGAAGACTGAGTGACAGAGTTTAGGAATAGTGTGATATATAAAGGTGTTGTGTGTAAGCAATTGAAAAAAACTGTAATACACTCACCTAAAAAAGACCTGTTTTTATTGTTTTGTCAAAACAACTATTTAGAAAGTTCTGAACCGAGTTTGGACGCTGTTGAGATTTTCCAATGTTCTATAACCTTTGGGAAAAATATCAAATTTTTCACTTGAGGGAAGTTATTGCTATATTTGTATGATGTTTTCAGATTTTTCTTTTTGGTTTAGGAGACGGTTGATTCCAAAGATGGTGCCATACCTGTACCAGAACAAGCAGGCAAAACCATCAGCAAGAAGGACAAGTCAAACGAGCTGGAAGCCATCCAAATCCATGTCTCAAGGTTCCATAAATGTTGCAGAGAAATTATTGGACAACAGTACTTTATCACGTCAGAAATATGACTGTCACATGTGAATAAGTAACATCTACTGTTGTCATGTTTTGAACTGTAATGGAAAAAATGCAAAGATTTCCAATTGACAAATGAATGTGAGACAATATTAAGCCCCATTATATCAAAATAAAGTTTGTTTATCTGCCAAAAATGTGAGTTGTCCATTGAACAACTGCAGATGGAAAATTTTGAAAAACAAAAACTGATTAATAACATTCTGTTTACCAAAATAGTAAAAGTAAGTCCCTTTGGCTGCTCCCTTGTTTGCACTTGGGGTCGCCACAGCAAATCCAAGGTGGATCTGCATGTTGAATTGGCATAAGTTTTATGCCGGATGCCCTTCCTGACGCAACTCCACATTACATGGAGAAATGTGGCAGGGGTGGGATTTGAACCCGGAGCCTTCTGAACTGAAACCAAGTGCATTAACCACTTGGCCACCACCCCTGCATTCTGTTTACCAAAATAAGAGACTCAAATAAATGTTTATCAACAAATAAGCAATTATTCTTTTTGACTTTCAATTAAGCAGCCACATGGGATGTGCAGCCAGTACATTCTGAGTGCCGGTCCCAAGCCTGGATAAATGAGGAGGGTTGCGTCAGGAAGGTCATCCGGTATAAAACAAGCCTAACCCAACTATGCAGACTAAGAATCGAATTTCCATACCGGATCGGTCGCGGCCCAGGATACCAACGTCCACCACGGGTGCTGTTGCCCAACAGGGTGCCGGTGGAAATCGGGCTACTGCTGGGCGAAGACGATGAAGAAGAGGAGGAGAACGTTTCCACAAACAGTGGGAGAAGAAAACTAGAGGGTGGAAATGAGAGTGGGGACTTTGAATGTTGGTAGTATGACTGGTAAAGGGAGAGAGCTGGCTGATATGATGGAGAGGAGAAAGGTAGACATAATGTGTGTGCAAGAGACCAAGTGGAAGGGAAGTAAGAGCAGGAGCATCGGCGGTGGGTACAAGTTGTTGTACCATGGTGAGGACAGGAAGAGAAATGGTGTTGGGGTCATTTTAAAGGAAGAGTATGTTAAAAGTGTGTTGGAGGTTAAGCGAGTGTCTGACAGGGTGATGAGTGTGAAGTTGGAAATTGAAGGGGTGATGATGAATATCATCAGTGCATATGCCCCACAGGTAGGTTGTGAGATGAAGGAGAAAGAAGATTTCTGGAGTGTGTTAGATGAGGTGGTGGAGAGTGTGCCCAAGCATGAAAGAGTGGTGATAGGAGCAGACTTCAATGGGCATGTTGGTGAAGGGAACAGAGGTGATGAGGAAGTAATGGGTAGATATGGTATCAAGGATAGGAATGGGGAAGGACAGATGGTAGTTGATTTTGCAAAAAGGATGGAAATGGCTGTGGTGAATACCTACTTTAAGAAAAGGGAGGAGCACAGGGTAACATATAAGAGTGGAGGAAGGTGCACACAGGTGGACTACATTCTTTATAGGAGATGCAAGCTAAAAGAAATCAGAGACTGTAAGGTGGTGGCAGGAGAGAGTGTCGTTAGACAGCATAGGATGGTTGTTTGTAGGATGACTTTAGAGGTAAAGAAGAAGAAGAGAGTGAGAGCTCAACAAAGGATCAGATGGTGGAAGCTGAAGGAGGAAGACTGTTGTGTGAAATTTAGCGAGCAGGTGAGAGAAGCACTGGTTGGAGGGGAAGCAATTTTGGACAACTGGAAAAGTACTGCAGATGTGGTGAGGGAGACAGCTAGGACAGTACTGGGTATGACATCTGGACAGTGGAAGGAAGACAAGGAGACTTGGTGGTGGAATGAAGAGGTCCAGGAAAGCATAAGGAGAAAGAGGTTGGCGAAAAAGTTTTGGGATAGTCGGAGAGATGAAGAAAGTAGACAGGAGTACAAGGAGATGCGGCTGTAAGGCGAAAAGAGAAGTGGCAAAAGCGAAGGAAAAGGCATATTGCGAGCTGTACAAGAAGTTGAATAGTAAGGAAGGAGAAAAGGACTTGTACCGATTGGCCAGACAAAGGGACAGAGCTGGAAAGGATGTGCAGCAGGTTAGGGTGGTAAAAGATGCACATGGTAATGTGCTGACAAGTGAGGAGTGTGTGCTGAGAAGGTGGAGGGAATATTTTGAAGAGCTGATGAATAAAGAAAATGAGCGAGAGAAAAGGCTGGATGATGTGGTGAGAGTAAATCAGGAAGTACAAGAGATTAGTAAGGAAGAAGTGAGGGCTGCTATGAAGAGGATGAAGAGTGGAAAGGCAGTTGGTCCAGATGACATTCCAGTGGAGGCATGGAAATGTCTAGGAGAGATGGCAGTAGAGTTTCTAACCAGATTGTTTAATAAAATCTTGGAAAGTGAGAGGATGCCTGAGGAGTGGAGACGAAGTGTGCTGGTTCCTATTTTCAAGAACAAGGGTGATGTGCAGAGCTGCAGTAACTACAGAGGCATAAAGTTGATCAGCCACAGCATTAAGTTATGGGAAAGAGTAGTAGAAGCTAGGCTTAGAAAACAGGTGAAGATCTATGAGCATCAATATGGTTTCATGCTGAGAAAGAGCACTACAGGATGCAATGTTTGCTCTGAGAATACTGTTGGAGAAGTACAGAGGCCAGAAAGAGTTACATTGTGTGTTTGTGGACTTAGAAAAAGCTTATGATAGGATGCCAAGAGAAGAGCTGTGGTATTATATGAGGAAGTCTGGAGTGTCAGAGAAGTATGTTAGGGTAGTGCAGGACATGTACAGGAATAGTGTGACAGTGGCAGGGGCGTGCTGGGAACATTTTTCAGCCCGGGAGTTTCATATCCAACCGGCCCAAAACCGTCAGCGCACAGAGATAATAAGAGTTCTGCTGTGGCATTTCAATCCAGCATTTATGTGCTGACTGACTGTGAAAATCAGGGTGGCTTATAATAGAAAGTAAAAGCTAGTTAGTTAAAACAAGAACGGTATTGTTAACTCACCATTTTTGGCCCTTTTTCAGCCAATTTTTCACTCCTGCGAGAATTTTTTGGATCGCGCCGAGTTTCAGCTTAATCGTAGCGTCCTGCATCGTGCAGTCTACATGGAGTAACGAGCTGCGTTTAACATCTCACGACCACCTCCCGATGGGGGAATCATATGGTCGGATGAATATCAACCCTGTTTGATATTTTGGTCGGCCGTCGTGACTCGAGAGGGTTCTGCGCTGTTGAAGCAGCGCTACAAGCGTCTACGTGCTGATTACGTCGCGCACTGTGCGCTGTGCAAACACCGGAGAGAGCAAACAGTGATCTCATGTAAAGTCTTGTTGTTTTTTTTTATTGCGTTCCCTCGCAATAACCTAATATCATATTAAAGTTCATGCCTATCAGCGCGCACAGTGAGTGGAATCAGGTGGGGGGAGACTGAACGTATATGCACGCGCACACACACAACACACACACACACACACACACACACACAGCAGACAACAACAGGATTCACCACAGATGAGGGAATAAGTTGCTACACCTTGCGCAGCTGTATGACTCCGTATGAAATATAGTTTATTTATACAACAGTGTAAGTAGCAACACTGGTTATGAATGTTTATGTTTTCTTTTTTGTCCTCTCATGAATCACGTTGCTGTCTGCTGTGTGCGCGCGCGCATATGCGCTCAGTCTCCACCCACCTGATTTCACTCACTGTGCGCGCTGATAGACATGAAATACATTTTTTTTTAAAAAAGAAACGCGACCCCGACGTGTGGTTTTTGAAGGTACAATGTGAGCAGTCAGATCACATCAGAGCATCAGTGTGAGAACATGAATCGTGCGCTCTGAACTTTTAAACCCTGCGGTTTTGTCGCACACTTTGAGCTGGAGCCGAGTACAACAATTGAAAATATCGTACAGTGTATGCCCAGCCAAGTCAGTGTCTTTTTCTTTTTCTTAATCTAGCTTTTTCAGCTCCACCTGGCTTTTTTCCGTCCATCTTTTCCTTCACGGGCCACTCCTCCTGTACTTGCTAGTAGCGCAAGTCCCATCTGAGCACACAGGGCTTGGTTGGACTAAACTAACTGTAATGAATGCATAGGGGTGTTAAACATGTAATGGGATGTCCTTACCTCGGGCTTTGGAAAAGATAACAGTTGCAAAAGAAGCAGTCTTAAGTTATTTTCTTGTGAATTTTTGTGATTGTAACACATTTATAACACTTAATGTCTTCTCTTTAAGATACAGCAGCCCAAGTGTCTTGCTGTGTAGCCTAACAGTGGTGGTCATATATGTATGTCTATATTAACACCCCCTCACAACAGCCCCAGGTTGGACCAGCCCACCGGGAAAACTCCCGACTCTCCCGATTACCCAGCACGCGGTAGGACAGTGGTGAGATGCGCAGTCAGAATGACAGACTCATTCAAGGTGGAGGTGAGATTACAGGTGATGGACAGGTTGATGGATGAGATCAGACAGGAGTCCCCGTGGACTATGATGTTTGCAGATGACATTGTGATCTGTAGTGAGAGTAGAGAGCAAGTTGAGTTTAGTCTGGAGAGGTGGAGATATGCTTTGGAGAGAAGGGGAATGAAAGTCAGTAGAAACAAGGATGTGGATTTATGGATGTGCTGAGGGAGGACATGCAGGTGGTTGGTGTGACAGAGGAAGATACAGAGGACAGGGTGAGATGGAAACGATTGATCTGCTGTGGCGACCCCTAACGGGAACAGCTGAAAGACAAAGAAGACTTTCAATTAAGCAATCAGCACCATGTACAGTTTATAATTTTATTATATTTCTATTAAGCAACCACAATCAAAACTTTTCATTTATCAAGTGTCATTTTGCAAATGTAAAGTCATGTGTGGATCCTTGTGGAGAAGTTGGACCGGTTTCCCACTCAGTGCAGCATGGAAGCCTTCATAAATGTCATTCTCTTCTGGGAACCTGTTTCTTATCGCCATAACTGCACAGGCTGGAATCACCTTTCTGCATTTCCTCCCAAGTTTGCCACAGACCCACCAGGTAAAACTGTGGTAAGTTGAGTGTCTGTACAATCTGAAACAATAAAATTCAATAACTAAGAAAAATATTTTTGGACAATGCATTCAGAGTGAAACACTGCAATCATTGCTAATTTTATTATTATTCTACAATACAGTCAAAATACAATATGTATACATTTAATAATTATATATATATATATATATATATATATATATATATATATATATATATATATATATATATATATATAATTATCCCAAGTGAGGCTTCAGAATTAGCTCATTGTGTAAAAACAGATGTGTGATATTTTCACTTTGTAAAAATGACAAAGCTGCAGTTAATGTCGATAAACTGTCCAGAGTTTATGTTTCTAAATGAAACCATGAGTGAAACTTGTCGGATGTTTCTTTGAGTGACGTGACGCGTTGGATCATGTTGTCTGATGATGAAATGACATTTATAAAGTTACATGAAGCTGTTTCACTTTTTCTCGTTGTTTACAAAACATTAGTATAGAATAATACAATGATCCAATTATCAGAGGGGTATTCCAGCAAACTCCATGAAACCAAATCCCCTCTTATTTTGACAAGTTGCAACTTTCTAGGCAAGGGTTTCATTCCAACAATCTCAGTAACGTCAAGTCTTGCTGAGTTACCGTAGTAACTTATACTTCTGAACTACTCTGGTCACTACTAGGCTAATTGTCAGGCTTAGCCTGAGTTGCCGCTGAACCAAACCTGTCAACTCTGGGAAATATCAGAGAGGGAGATATTTTTTGCCATAAACTTATAATGAATGTACAACCCAACCTTGAGCCCTGTAGAGTGTTGTGCATATTTTCTTTCTTTCTTATTAATTAGTTAATTAATCCTAATTAATTAATTGCACAGTATGTAAAATAGTAAATAAATGAATAAATTAAAAAGTCCAGTGGAGCTAAGTGCCACTCTTAGCAGCTTTGAGTTCATCTTTTCTCGGTTTGAAGTCACTGGCCTTGCAATCTAAGTTGAGTTTGAAAGTCAAAGTCAAAGTTAACTTTATTATCCCAGAAGGGAAATTCAGATGGTCAAGGTGCGTATAATACAGACAACTTCAGACAAGATAGACAAACTTAAAAACAGATAAATAAATAAAAGACAGATAAACACCCCCCTCCCCCATGCCTCTCTGGCTCCTCTCCACACAGCTAAGCTGCTGCATACCACACACACACACACACACACACACACACACACACACACACACACACACACACACACACACACACACACACACACACACACACACACACACACACACACACACACAGATAGTACTACAGTGTCAAGTCCCCTGCTGAGAACTGTGTCTTTCATTAACAATTTTGCAGAGGGAACAAATGACTTGCTGAACCTGCTTGTCCTTATTTTCCTTTGTAGTAGCCTCCCCTTACCACGCTGGCTTTTAACTGAAATCTGTTATGTAAAGGGTGGGTACTGTCTGCAAGAATACTTTCAGCCTTGTGTAGTACGATATCTTGAAGCAGCTGATGTTTGATTGCACCCAATTATCCTACTAGCTGTTTTAATAATACATTGCAATTTATCCTGATCTTGTTTACACATACTACCAAAGACACAGACCAGACCAAAGGACAAGACACTCTGAAGTACAGACTTATAAAATAACTCTAAAATGTAGGTGTCAACACTAAAACTACGCAATTTTCTTAGGAAAAACATTCTTTGTTGAAGCTTCTTCACCTTAAAACAGCACGTTTGTCAAATCTCAACTGTTCATTGCTTCCACTTGGGGGCGATGAAAGGAGTATGGTCTGAGTGGTTCTAACATCGTGTACATAGAATTTAGTGTGTGGAAATTAACCAATACATGGGCGATTTTAACATCCACACAGATGCTGAGAATGACAGCCTCAACACTGCATTTAATCTATTATTAGACTCTATTGGCTTTGCTCAAAATGTAAATGAGTCCACCCACCACTTTAATCATATCTTAGATCTTGTTCTGACTTATGGTATGGAAATAGAAGACTTAACAGTATTCCCTGAAAACTCCCTTCTGTCTGATCATTTCTTAATAACATTGAAGACAACTTTGGATGCTGTAGCTCCTCTGAAAAAGAGAGCTTTAAATCAGAAGTGCCTGACTCCGTGGTATAACTCACAAACTCGTAGCTTAAAGCAAATAACCAGTACGTTGGAGAGGAAATGGCATCTCACTAATTTAGAAGATCTTCACTTAGCCTGGAAAAAGAGTCTGTTGCTCTATAAAAAAGCCCTCCGTAAAGCTAGGACATCTTTCTACTCATCACTAATTGAAGAAAATAAGAACAACCCCAGGTTTCTTTTCAGCACTGTAGCCAGGCTGACAAAGAGTCAGAGCTCTATTGAGCTGAGTATTCCATTAACTTTAACTAGTAATGACTTCATGACTTTCTTTGCTAACAAAATTTTAACTATTAGAGAAAAAATTACTCATAACCATCCCAAAGACGTATCGTTATCTTTGGCTGCTTTCAGTGATGCCGGTATTTGGTTAGACTCTTTCTCTCCGATTGTTCTGTCTGAGTTATTTTCATTAGTTACTTCATCCAAACCATCAACATGTCTATTAGACCCCATTCCTACCAGGCTGCTCAAGGAAGCCCTACCATTATTTAATGCTTCGATCTTAAATATGATCAATCTATCTTTGTTAGTTGGCTATGTACCACAGGCTTTTAAGGTGGCAGTAATTAAACCATTACTTAAAAAGCCATCACTTGACCCAGCTATCTTAGCTAATTACTAGGCCAATCTCCAACCTTCCTTTTCTCTCAAAAATTCTTGAAAGGGTAGTTGTAAAACAGCTAACTGATCATCTGCAGAGGAATGGTCTTTGAAGAGTTTCAGTCAGGTTTTAGAATTCATCATAGTACAGAAACAGCATTAGTGAAGGTTACAAATGATCTTCTTATGGCCTCGGACAGTGGACTCATCTCTGTGCTTGTTCTGTTAGACCTCAGTGCTGCTTTTGATACTGTTGACCATAAAATTTTATTACAGAGATTAGAGCATGCCATAGGTATTAAAGGCACTGCGCTGCGGTGGTTTGAATCATATTTGTCTAATAGATTACAATTTGTTCATGTAAATGGGGAATCTTCTTCACAGACTAAAGTTAATTATGGAGTTCCACAAGGTTCTGTGCTAGGACCAATTTTATTCACTTTATACATGCTTCCCTTAGGCAGTATTATTAGACGGTATTGCTTAAATTTTCATTGTTACGCAGATGATACCCAGCTTTATCTATCCATGAAGCCAGAGGACACACACCAATTAGCTAAACTGCAGGATTGTCTTACAGACATAAAGACATGGATGACCTCTAATTTCCTGCTTTTAAACTCAGATAAAACTGAAGTTATTGTACTTGGCCCCACAAATCTTAGAAACATGGTGTCTAACCAGATCCTTACTCTGGATGGCATTACCCTGACCTCTAGTAATACTGTGAGAAATCTTGGAGTCATTTTTGATCAGGATATGTCATTCAAAGCGCATATTAAACAAATATGTAGGACTGCTTTTTTGCATTTACGCAATATCTCTAAAATTCAGAAAGGTCTTGTCTCAGAGTGATGCTGAAAAACTAATTCATGCATTTATTTCCTCTAGGCTGGACTATTGTAATTCATTATTATCAGGTTGTCCTAAAAGTTCCCTAAAAAGCCTTCAGTTAATTCAAAATGCTGCAGCTAGAGTACTGACGGGGACTAGAAGGAGAGAGCATATCTCACCCATATTGGCCTCTCTTCATTGGCTTCCTGTTAATTCTAGAATAGAATTTAAAATTCTTCTTCTTACTTATAAGGTTTTGAATAATCAGGTCCCATCTTATCTTAGGGACCTCGTAGTACCATATCACCCCAATAGAGCGCTTCGCTCTCAGACTGCAGGCTTACTTGTAGTTCCTAGGGTTTGTAAGAGTAGAATGGGAGGCAGAGCCTTCAGCTTTCAGGCTCCTCTCCTGTGGAACCAGCTCCCAATTCAGATCAGGGAGACAGACACCCTCTCTACTTTTAAGATTAGGCTTAAAACTTTCCTTTTTGCTAAAGCTTATAGTTAGGGCTGGATCAGGTGACCCTGAACCATCCCTTAGTTATGCTGCTATAGACGTAGACTGCTGGGGGGTTCCCATGATGCACTGTTTCTTTCTCTTTTTGCTCTGTATGCACCACTCTGCATTTAATCATTAGTGATCGATCTCTGCTCCCCTCCACAGCATGTCTTTTTCCTGGTTCTCTCCCTCAGCCCCAACCAGTCCCAGCAGAAGACTGCCCCTCCCTGAGCCTGGTTCTGCTGGAGGTTTCTTCCTGTTAAAAGGGAGTTTTTCCTTCCCACTGTAGCCAAGTGCTTGCTCACAGGGGGTCGTTTTGACCGTTGGGGTTTTACATAATTATTGTATGGCCTTGCCTTACAATATAAAGCGCCTTGGGGCAACTGTTTGTTGTGATTTGGCGCTATATAAAAAAAATTGATTGATTGATTGATGTTTCTGTGACAGTAAATCAACACTGATGGATAGTTAAAAAACCAAACAACAAAAATTTGTTTTGGAGCTTACATCTGTTGTTTAAATGGCATTTAAGGTTGCATTCATGTAGGCGGTAAAGGTGGAAAATCTATTATCTGAGAAGTGTGGATTCACTTAGTGAGCTCAGAAAACAAGATTAAATTTTGGACAATTTTGCAAACACTTCATAATCAGTTGTTAATAATATCATCTTGTAAATACCATCCATATAATAAAAGGGGAGCAGCCTCTCGTCCTTTTGGTGTACTTATTAAGTTTTTCAAGACGATTCAAGTCTTGAAAACAGCAAGGTGATTGGAGCAATATTTTTTGACAAATTAGTAAGTTTTGACAACAAGCCTGTTTATTGTGTTTTTTGTGTATTATGTCCAAGTGTGGTGCCCTTTTTTGCAGAGGGACAAAGATACGTTGGATGAAATGGATGAAATGTAATAGAGCTGAGAAACATCTGCAGAGACCCTAATAGCATTATATATCCCAGAGCGTGGCAGTGATATGACATGCTGTCAGCTTTTTATCATCATTCCTTTGAGTCTCATGAATGTCACAAATTGCTCTATGAAAATTAATGATGACAACATACACACAATGCAATGCAACTTACTACACCTTAACTAAAGTGACATGAAATATACAATAACATGGCTAAAATTCTTCTCTATGACCCATGCATAGAACGGGTAACTCAGGCAGTATATAAATAAAGTATGAGAAATTACTAATCCAGTTAATACACTCACCTAAAAAGACCTGCTTTTAGAAAAGAAAAACACTTCTATAAATAAAAGAGTCAAATAGACTAAACCATATTCACCGTTAAAAAAATAAAATACCAATGCACACACCGAAATGTGAACAATCACTGGCCACAACTTCAAGTTGGACCAATGCAATGCATTCTGGGTAAAATGTACTAATAAATAAATGTGTCCTTATTCTACAGATTGCAGTGCTTTATGCTACTGCTGTGGTGAATATGTTGAAGTTTCTTAGATCTTGTTAAAATTGTGTTCGTAGGTATTTTTGATGTCTAAATTATGAAACATCATGACACCATAAGTGAGTGGTTGAGTTGTATTATGGGCTTCAAAGGGCTGAGCTTCATAACTTTGGACAACAGTAATGTTGAAATAATTCCAAAAATGTTTTCTGCTTGTTCACAAAAAGCTGACAATAATTGAAATTTTTCTGGAGTCTGACTTGTGCATTTCAGTCTTCCACTAACATATCACTCCATAAAAAAAAGTTTTAATTTGTTTTATGAAATGATTCCTTAGTTTAAATAACTTTAAACTAAGGTATCACTCCATAACAAACACTCTTAAAACACTAAGTTATTTATACTAAGGAATATCTTAGAAATTATATATATTATATGTTAATTTGAAGGTTGAAATTCACAAGTCAGACTCCAGACAAAAAAAATTAATGAATAAATTTGACGTTAACGGCTTTTTGTAAACATGTAGGAGAAATTTCAGGGATCACTGAAACGTTATGAAACTCAGCATTTTTGCAGCCCATAATACAACCCAACCACTCACTTATGGTGTCATGTTGTCTCATAATTTAGACATCCAAAACACCTACGGACATAATTTTAAGAAGCTCTAAGAAATTTCATCATGTTCACCACAGCAGGAGCATAAAGCACTTCAATCTGCAGAATAAGGACACATTTATTTATCAGTACATTTTACCCAGAATGCATTGGTATGTTAATCGTACGCATTTAGTCAATCAGCAGTTTCCTGCCAGCTTTTCTCTCTGAGTTTATTTATTGCTGCCGTGTTCCCTCTTTTCCTTATTAGATATTTAAATTCCTCCATTATAAGTGCTGCTCTCAGGCAGTGAACATTGCTGCTCACTCTTTACATTTTGTCATTGTGAAGCCAGTTGATCTGTGTTCGACCTCATGGGCTTCCTCTAAATAGATGACATTAGTAGAAAAATTGTGGAGTCTGTGGGTGGTGAGATGAAGTAATCACAAATACTTTTAGACTGCACTCCTGATCTGAGCCACGAAGAACAACTATCAATCAGAATTCAACTTGTTGCAGTTGAGGATGCCCCAGAAAAAAGAGCATTTTATGGGGTTCTTTGAGACTCGGAGAGCTCAACATCTCCTTTGGAGACTGTAGGGAGCAGTCTGATGATCATGGTGCAAATATGGAAGAGGAAGAGGAAAGAAGTCCAAGTCAGACCCGTAGAAATAAATTAGAGCTGTGTTTGACTGTGTGACGTGTATATAAATAATAATATTTCTGTCTTGTGATGGTTCAATTTGTTTCTTAAACTCGGTTAAATATGTCGGGGGGGGGGGGGTATTCGGCACCATAACAGAGCGTGGTGTGTCGGTGGTTCTAGTCCCGCGGCAGGAACATCAACAGGTTAAGACTATACTTTCAGGGATCATTTCTATAGTTTTCTGACTTGAGAAATGTGTTTCTAAAGTGTTTGGTTTCTCCAACCATGATGAAGAGTTCTGATACTTCTTCCTGAGCATGAAATGGACAGAAAGAAATGATATTTATCTTCTGTCATTGATGATTGTTCATTGCTTCCGAATGGGGGTGATGAAAGAAGGAGTATGGTCTGAGTGGTTCTAACATTGTGTACATAGAATTTAGTGTTTAGAAATTACTCAATACATGTTTCTGTGACAGTAAATCAACAAAAACTTGTTTTGGAGCTTACATCTGTTGTTTAAATGGCTTTTAAGGTTGCATTCATGTAGGCGGTAAAGGTGGGAAATCTATTATCTGAGAAGTGTGGATTCACTTAGTGAGCTCAGAAAACAAGATTAAATTTTGGACAATTTTGCAAACACTTCATAATCAATTGTTAATAATATCATCTTGTAAATACCATCCATATAATAAAAGGGGAGCAGCCTCTCTTGTCCTTTTGGTGTACTTATTAATTTTTTCAAGAAGATTCATGTCTTGAAAACAGTAAGGTGATTGGACCAATATTTTTTGACAAATTAGTAAGTTTTGACAACAAGCCTGTTTATTGTGTTTTTTGTGTATTAGTAATACAGTGTTTGCAAAATTGTCCAAAATTTAATCTTGTTTTCTGAGCTCACTAAGTGAATCCACACTTCTCAGATAATAGATTTCCCACCTTTACCGCCTACATGAATGCAACCTTAAATGCCATTTAAACAACAGATGTAAGCTCCAAAACAAGTTTTTGTTGATTTACCGTCACAGAAACATGTATTGAGTAATTTCTAAACACTAAATTCTATGTACACAATGTTAGAACCACTCAGACCATACTCCTTCTTTCATCACCCCCATTCGAAAGCAATGAACAGTCATCAATGACAGAAGATAAATATCATTACTTTCTGTCCATTTCATGCTCAGGAAGAAGTATCAGAACTCTTCATCATGGTTGGAGAAAACCAAACACTTTAGAAACACATTGCCAAGTTAAAAAACTATAGAAATGATTTCCTGAAAAAATAGTCTTAACCTGTTGATGTTCCTGCCGCGGGACTAGAACCACCGACACACCACGCTCTGTTATGGTGCCGAATACCCCCCCCCCGACATATTTAACCGAGTTTAAGAAACAAATTGAACCATCACAAGACAGAAATATTATTATTTATATACACGTCACACAGTCAAACACAGCTCTATTTATTTCTACGGGTCTGACTTGGACTTCTTTCCTCTTCCCTTCCATATTTGCACCATGATCATCAGACTGCCCCCTACAGTCTCCAAAGGAGATGTTGAGCTCTCCGAGTCTCAAGGAACCCCATAAAATGCTCTTTTTTCTGGGGCATCCTCAACTGCAACAAGTTGAATTCTGATTGATAGTTGCTCTTCGTGGCTCAGATCAGGAGTGCAGTCTAAAGTATTTGTGATTACTTCATCTCACCACCCACAGACTCCACAATTTTTCCACTAATGTCATCTATTTAGAGGAAGCCCATGAGGTCGAACACAGATCAACTGGCATTCACAATGACAAAATGTAAAGAGTGAGCAGCAATGTTCACTGCCTGAGAGCAGCACTTATAATGGAGGAATTTAAATATCTAATAAGGAAAAGAGGGAACACGGCAGCAATAAATAAACTCAGAGAGAAAAGCTGGCAGGAAACTGCTGATTGACTAAATGCATATGATTAACATACCAATGCATTCTGGGTAAAATGTACTGATAAATAAATGTGTCCTTATTCTGCAGATTGAAGTGCTTTATGCTCCTGCTGTGGTGAACATGATGAAATTTCTTAGAGCTTCTTAAAATTATGTCCGTAGGTGTTTTGGATGTCTAAATTATGAGACAACATGACACCATAAGTGAGTGGTTGGGTTGTATTATGAGCTTCAAAATGCTGAGCTTCATAGCATTGCAGTGATCCCTGAAATTTCTCCTGCATGTTTACAAAAAGCTGGTAATATCAAATTTATTCATTAATTTTTTTTTTCTGGAGTCTGACTTGTGAATTTCAACCTTCAAATTAACATATAATATATATAATTTCTAAGATATTCCTTACTGAATTTTCATATAATTCCATAAAAAAGTAACTTTTTACTATCCTTTTTCATTTTAGTATAAATAACTTAGTGTTTTAAGAGTATTTGTTATGGAGTGATACCTTAAAGTTATTTAAACTAAGGAATCATTTCATAAAACAAATTAAAACTTTTTTTATGGAGTGATATGTTAGTGGAAGACTGAAATGCACAACAAGTCAGACTCCAGAAAAATTTCAATTATTGTCAGCTTTTTGTGAACAAGCAGAAAAAAATTTTTGGAATTATTTCAACATCACTGTTCTCCAAGTTTATGAAGCTCAGCACTTTGAAGCCCATAATACAACTCAACCACTCACTTATGGTGTCATGATGTTTCATAATTTAGACATCAAAAATACCTACGAACACAATTTTAACAAGATCTAAGAAACTTCAACATGTTCACCACAGCAGTAGCATAAAGCACTGCAATCTGTAGAATAAGGACACATTTATTTATTAGTACATTTTACCCAGAATGCATTGCATTGGTCCAACTTGAAGTTGTGGCCAGTGATTGTTCACATTTCGGTGTGTGCATTGGTATTTTATTTATTTAACAGTGAATATGGTTTAGTCTATTTGACTCTTTTATTTATAGAAGTGTTTTTCTTTTCTAAAAGCAGGTCTTTTTAGGTGAGTGTATTAACTGGATTAGTAATTTCTCATACTTTATTTATATACTGCCTGAGTTACCCGTTCTATGCATGGGTCATAGAGAAGAATTTTAGCCATGTTATTGTATATTTCATGTCACTTTAGTTAAGGTGTAGTAAGTTGCATTGCATTGTGTGTATGTTGTCATCATTAATTTTCATAGAGCAATTTGTGACATTTATGAGACTCAAAGGAATGATGATAAAAAGCTGACAGCATGTCATATCACTGCCACGCTCTGGGATATATAATGCTATTAGGGTCTCTGCAGATGTTTCTCAGCTCTATTACATTTCATCCATTTCATCCAACGTATCTTTGTCCCTCTGCAAAAAGGGGCACCACACTTGGACATACACTCAACAAAAATATAAACGCAACACTTTTGGTTTTGCTCCCATTTTGTATGAGATGAACTCAAAGATCTAAAACTTTTTCCACATACACAATATCACCATTTCCCTCAAATATTGTTCACAAACCAGTCTAAATCTGTGATAGTGAGCACTTCTCCTTTGCTGAGATAATCCATCCCACCTCACAGGTGTGCCATATCAAGATGCTGATTAGACACCATGATTAGTGCACAGGTGTGCCTTAGACTGCCCACAATAAAAGGCCACTCTGAAAGGTGCAGTTTTGTTTTATTGGGGGGGGATACCAGTCAGTATCTGGTGTGACCACCATTTGCCTCATGCAGTGCAACACATCTCCTTCGCATAGAGTTGATCAGGTTGTCAATTGTGGCCTGTGGAATGTTGGTCCACTCCTCTTCAATGGCTGTGCGAAGTTGCTGGATATTGGCAGGAACTGGTACACGCTGTCGTATACGCCGGTCCAGAGCATCCCAAACATGCTCAATGGGTGACATGTCCGGTGAGTATGCCGGCCATGCAAGAACTGGGACATTTTCAGCTTCCAAGAATTGTGTACAGATCCTTGCAACATGGGGCCGTGCATTATCCTGCTGCAACATGAGGTGATGTTCTTGGATGTATGGCACAACAATGGGCCTCAGGATCTCGTCACGGTATCTCTGTGCATTCAAAATGCCATCAATAAAATGCACCTGTGTTCTTCGTCCATAACAGACGCCTGCCCATACCATAACCCCACCGCCACCATGGGCCACTCGATCCACAACATTGACATCAGAAAACCGCTCACCCACACGACGCCACACACGCTGTCTGCCATCTGCCCTGGACAGTGTGAACCGGGATTCATCCGTGAAGAGAACACCTCTCCAACGTGCCAAACGCCAGCGAATGTGAGCATTTGCCCACTCAAGTCGGTTACGACGACGAACTGGAGTCAGGTCGAGACCCCGATGAGGACGACGAGCATGCAGATGAGCTTCCCTGAGACGGTTTCTGACAGTTTGTGCAGAAATTCTTTGGTTATGCAAACCGATTGTTTCAGCAGCTGTCCGAGTGGCTGGTCTCAGACGATCTTGGAGGTGAACATGCTGGATGTGGAGGTCCTGGGCTGGTGTGGTTACACGTGGTCTGCGGTTGTGAGGCTGGTTGGATGTACTGCCAAATTCTCTGAAACGCCTTTGGAGACGGCTTATGGTAGAGAAATGAACATTCAATACACGAGCAACAGCTCTGGTTGACATTCCTGCTGTCAGCATGCCAATTGCACGCTCCCTCAAATCTTGCAACATCTGTGGCATTGTGCTGTGTGATAAAACTGCACCTTTCAGAGTGGCCTTTTATTGTGGGCAGTCTAAGGCACACCTGTGCACTAATCATGGTGTGTAATCAGCATCTTGATATGGCACACCTGTGAGGTGGGATGGATTATCTCAGCAAAGTAGAAGTGCTCACTATCACAGATTTAGATATTGTGATATTGTGTATGTGGAAAAGGTTTTAGATCTTTGAGTTCATCTCATCCAAAATGGGAGCAAAACCAAAAGTGTTGCGTTTATATTTTTGTTGAGTGTAGAAATGAGAGCTGCTCCATCCAAAGTGGGATGGATGCCGTCTCTCTTAACAAGACCAGGTTTTCCCCAGAAGCTTTGCCAATTATCTATGAAGCCCACCTCATTTTTTGGACATCACTCAGACAGCCAGCAATTCAAGGAGAACATGCGGCTAAACATGTCACTCCCGGTCCGATTGGGGAGGAGCCCAGAGAAAACTACAGAGTCCGACATTGTTTTTGCAAAGTTACATACCGATTCAATGTTAATTTTAGTGACATCCGATTGGCGTAACCGGGTGTCATTACTGCCGACGTGAATTACAATCTTACCGAATTTACGCTTAGCCTTAGCCAGCAGTTTCAAATTTCCTTCAGTGTTGCCTGCTCTGGCCCCCGGAAGACAATTGACTATGGTTGCTGGTGTCGCTAACTTCACATTTCTCAGAGTTGCCATTAACCAGAGTTTGTTCCTCGGCGGGTGTGTCGCCGAGTGGGGAAAACAGGTTAGAGATGTGAACGGGTTGGTGGTGTACAGGGGGCTTGTGTTTAGGACTACGCTTCCTCCTCACAGTCACCCAGCCGACCTGCTTTCCCGGCTGCTCAGGATCTGCTGGGGGACAGCTAACGGCGGCTAAGCTACCTTGGTCCGCACCGACTACAGGGGCCTGGCTAGCTGTAGGATTTTCCAAAGGTGCGGAGCCGAGTCTCCAATTCGCCCAGCCTGGCCTCCAAAGCTACGAATAAGCTACACTTATTACAAGTACCATTACTGCTAAAGGAGGCCAAGGAATAACTAAACATTTCACAACCAGAGCAGAGAAGTCCGGGAGAGACAGGAGAAGCTACCATGCTAAACCGGCTAACAGCTAGGAGCTGCGCTAAGCTAGCGGATTCCTAAAAACACACAAAGTGAATAATGTGTAAATAATTTAAAGGTGATTCAGCAGAGGGAGTGCTTTAGTTAAGGCACGTGAAGATTACACTGTGAAACAAATCGTTATCTAGTTATCTAGATCAATCTAACTACGCAGATTAAACAGCTAACAGATACAGCAAAACACCGCTGTGCTCCGGAACAGGAAGTGATACAATACCGCATTGAGAGCCAACCACCCAAGTTCAACTCGGTACTTTGTAACATAATCTTTGTTGGCAATGACAGAGGTCAAACGTTTTCTGTAAGTCTTCACCTGGTTTGCACACACTGTAGCTGGTATTTTGGCCCATTCCTCCATGCAGATCTCCTCTAGAGCAGTGATGTTTTGGGGCTGTCACTGGGCAACAGGGACTTTCAACTCACTCAACAAATTTTCTATGGGGTTGAGGTCTGGAGACTGGCTTGGCCACTGCAGGACCTTGAAATGCTTTTTAAGAAGCCACTCCTTCGTTGCCTTAGCAGTGTGTTTGGGATCATTGTCATGTTGGAAAACCCAGCCACGTTGCATCTTCAATGCTCTCACTGATGGAAGGAGTTTTTGGTTTAAAATCTCACAATACATTCAGTCTTCCTTTAACACGGATCAGTTGTCCTGTCCCCTTTGCTGAAAAACAGCCCCCAAGCATGATGTTTCCACCCCCATGCTTCACAGTAGATATGGTGTTCTTGGGATGCAACTCAGCATTCGTCTTCCTCCAAACACAATGAGTTGACTTTTTAACAAAAAACATTTTGGTTTGACATGATATCTCCCAATCCTCTTCTGGATCATCCATATGCTCTCTGGAAAACTTCAGACGGGCCTGGACACGTAATGGCTTAAGCAGGGGGACACGCCTGTCACTGCAGGATTTCAGTCATTTTCAGTCAGGTCATTTTCAGGGTCCTTCCGTGTAGTTCTGGGATTTTTGTTCAACGTTCTCCTGATCATTTTGACCCCACGGGATGACATCTTGCGTGGAGCCCCACTTCGAGGGAGATTATCAGTGGTCTTGTATGTCTTCCATTTTCTTACAATTGCTCCCACAGTTGATTTATTCACACCAACCTGCTTGACTATTGTAGAGTCACTCTTCCTAAATGGACTGCCTTTATATAGTGCTTTTCCATCTGCATCAGACGTTCAAAGTGCTTTACAATTATGCCTCATATTTACCCCGATGTTAGGGTGCTGCTCACTACACACCGGGAGCAATAGGGGATTAAAGGCCTTGCCCAAGGGCCCTTAGTGATCTTCTAGTCAGGCGGGGATTTGAACCCATGATCTTCTGGACTCAAGCCCAACACCTTAACCACTAGACCATCACCTCCCCTAGCCTGGTGCAGGTCTACAATTTTCTTCCTGGTACTTGTTGTGTGTTGGGGGGTTTGGCTGGATGTTTTTGTGTTGTTTTCTTTTCTTTGCTCTCCAGGTGGTATGCAAACTGGTTTTTGTCTGTGGAGAAGGTGCTGGCAGAAGAATCCTTCACCCTCATCAACATTATTGGCTGCACTTGTGGAGGATGTTCACGTGCAGGCCTAATGACTCGCAGCACCTGTGGATGATGCTCACGTGCAGACTTAAAGACTTTCAGCTGAAGCAGATAATGAGATGGCGTTCTGCATTTAAGCCATGAGTGATTCAAGCAGAATTGCCGGGAACTCGACCTTGTGACGTTCGTTTGTGAGACGCTGAGGACCGCGCCTGGGTTTGACACATCGTGCCTGTGAAGGAGGACGGGTGAGGGACACATGCTGTCAGCACACATCAGAGGTGATTGATTGTCTGAATAAGTGTTAATAGTAATTTGGTATTTTGTTACGCAGTATATTTGAACATTGATGAGAATTGTGCAGCTCGCTTCTCACGGCCGTGGCGTGCGGACTGATGATCCTCCACCTGTTGTGAGAAGCTGCTCATTTACATAAAGCTTAAATTCAGACCTGAATGTGTTGCTGATAGTGTGTGCCTTTGAAGGATATTAGTTGTAGCTGTTGACTTACCTCACCTCTTCTATCCTTCACAGAGTCAGTTTGTCGTGTCCACCTGGGGGGTGTTTGGCGGTGAATGTGAGTCCAGAAGCGCCGGGCTTCGATCCCTTTGGGCGCTGGAGAGCGCGCCGTCCTTCACTCCGCCAGACAAACGCACTATTTATGTTGTACACAATTATTGCACAGAAGGGGAAATAAAATTGTTTTGTTTTTGGAACCGCTTTCTGGTTATTTAGCGCTGGGTTCAGTCAGACGCCGAGTTCAAACAGGTGCCATTAATACAGGTAACAGGTGGAAGACAGAGAACTCCTTAAATAAGAAGTTACAGGTCTGTGAGAGCCAGAAAATCTTGCTTGTTTGTGGGTAACCAAATACTTATTTTCCACCATAATTTACAAATAAATTCTTTAAAAATCCTACAATGTGATTTCCTGGATTTTTTTTTTCCTCATTTTGTCTCTCATAGTTGAACTGTACCTATGTTGAAAATTACAGACCTCTCTCATCTTTCTAAGTAGGAGAACTTGCACACTCAGGGGCCCGACTAAATACTTTTTTTGCCCCACTGTACTTAGGTTTAGGTTGTCAATATAGATATCAAGGTTGGCTTCTTTGATTTCATCTACTAAGTCATTTATATGCAAAACCAAATAGCACAGGACATAACACATCGCCTTGTTTTACTCCAAATGGAGTGGGGAACCAGCCAGTCCTCAAATTATTCACCTGAGCACATGCAACTGAGGCCTTATACAGAGATTTGACTGCATTATAAAATCTACCTGAAATGTCATATGTTAATAGTTTAAGCTGCAGCAGGTCTCTGTTAACCTAGTCAAAAGCATTCTGGAAATCAATAAAACAGGCAAATATATGTTTTCCTTCATACAGTCTGGCCCTTACCACTGATGATAGAACATATACAAAAGGTAGGGTCAATGCAAGCCCTACCTTTTCTAAAGCCATTTTGATCATCTGCTCAAATATTATGTTCTTTAATGTACTGATTCAGTCTGTTGTTGAGGACACCTGAATAGAGTTTGTAGACTGTACTCAGCAAACTGATACCTCTATAGTTGAGTGGTTCTCTTGGGTCAGCCTTTGAAGATTTAGGTATAGGTTATATTATTGACTGATGCCACTCTGATGGAACAACAGAATTTGAAAAGCAGGTTTGACAAAACCCTTAGTAACTACTTAGTAACGCGTTACTCTAATCTGACCACTTTTTTTAGTAACGAGTAATCTAACGCGTTAATCCAAATCAGTAATCAGATTAAAGTTACTTCTCCAAGTCACTGTGCGTTACTATTATTTTTGCATTGTGGGTCGACAGCAGCATTAAACTTGGTCCGTGGGCGGTGGGGGGGTCGGGGTTCGACTGAACTGCCCACTTTAAGCGAGCTGTGAGCTTTTCATCCGCGTTTTTTTTGCAGCAGCTACAACTCGTGCTTTTTTTCTCATTTATTTAGAATTCTGAGCTGAGCCGCTCCGTATCTGCTGCTAAAAACAGCTGATCCTCCGCGACGCGTCAACAACTGACACTATTTTCCACTCAAATGCACCTAAACTCTCTTTAGGACCACATGATGTGAAAACACAGTAAAACTTTCTTACCTGTAAATCTGGTCATCTTTTCTGCATAAATAAATGTTATCCATTCTTTGTGCTCAAACGCCAAAGCAGGGGCGAATCCAGATGTAATGGGGGCGTGGGGCAAGGATGTGCCCCCCCCCCACAACACCCCTAGATTAAAGGTTCAGTTTTGAAGCCGTTTTTTTTACTACAACTACTAATACTACTTAAAATAATAATAATTTCGACAAGTAAAATGTTTAGAGATAATTTAAATGTTAGAATGAATTTTATAGTTACATTTATAAACAATGTAGGTTAGAAACTGCAAGTTTTACTGTTGCAGTGCTGTCAATAGTTAAATATGAGGTCAAGAAAGAGGTCTTTATTTTATTTTTTATAAAACAAATATTTATTTTCATTGAAGTCAAGAAAGGGTGACTATTTTGGCAAAACAGGTATCATTGTCATTTTGAGGTGGCAGAGGGTTGTTTTCGGCAGCTGGGGAAAGTAACTAAAAAGTAAATAGTAATCTAACTTAGTTACTTTTCCAATTGAGTAATCAGTAAAGTAACTAAGTTACTTTTTCAAGGAGTAATCAGTAATTGGATTACTTTTTCAAAGTAACTGTGGCAACACTGTTCCTACCTGTGCATTCTGATAAGACTGAAATGATGGTTCTTGGTCCAGCAAGGTATTGGCATCAAATCTGATCAGTCAGCGCTTAGCTTAGTGTGTGTTATACATCATACGGGCAAAGTGAGGAACTTGGGGTAATTTTCGATCCTACATTGTCTTTTGACCTCCACATTAGAGACATTACGAGGACTGCTTTCTTCCATTCGCGGATTATAGCGAAGATTCGTCCCATCCTGTCTATGGCTGATGCTGAGACTTTGATTCATGCATTTGTCTCTTCTAGACTGGACTACTGCAATGATCTATTTTCTAGTTTACCACAGTCCAGTGTTAGGGGTCTTCAACTGGTTCAAAATGCTGCTGCCAGACTTTTGACACAAAGCAGAAAGTTTGACCACATTATGCCCATTTTGGCATCCCTTCACTGGCTTCCAGTCACTGCAAGATCTGTCAGGTACTGTTATTAGTTTATAAAATTGTTCATGGACTTGCACCTCCCTATCTGGCTGACCTGATAAGCCCCTATGTACCAGCTCTGGCCCTGCATTCCCAGAGTAAATAAAAGTCTGCCGGTCACAGAGCTTTCTCCTACCGTGCCCAAGTTCTGTGGAACGATCTCCCGGTACACATGGACCTGCCCAGAATCTGGTTTGTCCCCCAGTCTCCGTCTGTTTCCCTCTCTTTGTCCTTCTGTCCGACCCTGAGTGTTTTTTCTGTTTCTTACACTTTAGTCTTGGTTTATGATTTGTTACACTTCACTCACGTTAAGTTTGGTTTTTAGTTTAGTCTCTGTTTGTTATTTAGTCATTCTGTGTTATCACATTAGGTTTTGAGGATTATGTCCACGTCAGCCTCGTTTCTCCGATTTTCCTCGCTGGCACCCAGTCAGTCTTCATCGCTCACATCACCCTCGACGTGCCAGCCACCCATACCTGCACCGAGGCGTATCTCCGCACCGTCTTCGGCCACGTCCCCGGTGCCAGTACCACGTAAACGCCAAGCGCAACCGCCGCGGTGCCCGGCCGCACCTGACACCGGAGCAGGAGCTCCACTGTTGCCTGTCACCTTTGATGTGATTCCACTTCCACAACCCCCAGAACTGTCATCAGAGCCATCAGGAAGTGTTTCATCAGCTCTGCGCCTCACCGCTTATATGCCAGCAGGACCTGCAGCATGCGCTCCACCACTTCATCGAGCTGTGAGAGCGCCTCCCTCTGAGTCCGTGCTCCTGAAGACCTCAGTCCGCACGATTCAGCTGGTGGAGCTATGGTCTTCAGGAGTGCCTCCCTCTGAGTCCGCCCCTCCTGAAGACCACATCTCCACCAGCTGAATCGTGCGGACTGAGGACTCCACCTGTGGTGCTCGCCACATCCTCAGTGACCCCGCACACCTCCGGAGTCATCTGTGCCTCCTGCTTTCCCGGAACCACAAGCAGAGTTGCCAGAGGAAAAGATCACTTCGCGGAGCTTTCAGCAACATGTGCACCTCCCATCTCATCAGTGGCACCGTGGAAGATCTGCGGTGCACCATCTGTAGAACCGCTTGAGTCGCCTCTACAGCGTGCCCTGCTTCCAGACCTCCAGTGGCACCCTCAGAATCACCTGTTCGTGCTCCCGTCACGTCTCCTGCTGCAGCTACGTCACCCGTGGTGCTGAAGCCATCACTACTGCTTTTACCTGAGAGCGCCTCACCCCATGCGTCCACAGCACTCGCTTCACCCGAACGTGCAGCCCAGCCAGCATCTCCAGAACCTCCTGTTCGTGTCCAACCTTCAGTGACCTCTCCAAGGACAACTGTTGGACTCACAATTTTCTGGATGGTTGGGTGGACATTATACTACTTATTGGTCATGCTTTTCTGTTTTTTTTTCCAACATCTGTTGTGTCTTTGGACACACTGTCTAACATCTCTTATCTACATCCAATCAGGTCTCTGCTACAACTCAACGCCAGGGTTTTGACAACCATGAGTTGCTTGTCTGTGTTTTTCTGGTTAAAGTTTTCTCCTTTTTGTTTGGTTAATTCCTTTCCTGGATCCAGTATTAAGTCTTCCATTTGTGATTACTTCCTGGTTTTACTTATTGGTTCTCTCATTTTTTGTTTTCTTTTGCCAAGCATTTTTCTTCATGTAATCCGGCAGCTGGTTTCTTTGGTTCTTGCATTTTTTTCGGCAGGTTCTTATTTTTCATCCGTTTGGCTTAGGCTCTTTCTTTTTTCACTGGAATCTTTCGTTGGCACCACTTGCTATTTTCTGGTTTAGGGTTTCCATTTTTGAGTGGTCCTGGAATGCATTTTTGTGGGGATTTATCATCTTGTGCATTTTTTATGCCTGCACTTTATATTTTATGTTCTTTTTTGGTTCTGCTTGATCACAGTTCAGTATTTGGATTAGTTTCTCAGTCATTTCACAGTATAATTACTGAGCGAAATGAGCGAATCAGCGATCTTTTGGTGTAAACATCCGTGGGAGCATTTTTTAATTTTCATTCTGTTCTGAGTTGAACCGGAGACTGTTCCTAATCCTCTTAGCGGCATTTTCTTTGTTAAAAACGACTAGCGACAAATCGAAGCTTCTATTTCTGGTGGGTTTTTTTTTGTAGCTTCTTGTGTTTGGAGACTGACTTCTATCACTCTTTCTGACTTCTATCGCACTTTCTGTCCCTACCGAGCAGCGGGTGCTGCTGAGCTCCTCCACCGTCACAAAGCACTCACCAGGCGGACACAGTTCACATTAGCCTCGCGCCCAGTCCCAGCTAGCGAGCTAGCTAGGTAGCAAGCTGCACATAATGGCAGACAATTTGAATGTTGTGGACCGGATTTTGGCGAAGCATTTGATAGTCTTCCTTAACGATGAAGCCATGGCTGCTGTCATGGCTTCAGCTCTCAATGGTTTGCAGGCCAAAGTTAAAGCAAAGCCCCCAGTGCAATATTTGTGCATTGCTATGCACACAGACTGAATCTGGTTCTGTCTCAGGGGGGGGGCTAAACTGCTTATCTGAGTGCAGAATATTTTTTGCATCACTCTCTCTGGGTTTTGCCACATTTTTCTCAAATCCACAAAGAGGATGTCTTTTCTTGAGTCTGTAGGGCTGCTCAAGGTTGCCCAGAAATGCTCCTTACTCGATGGAATTTCACATCACGGATAGTGAGCACTTATTTATATGATGCGACTTTAATGGAGGTTTAAGTTTTGTTCATTATGGTGAATGGGACTCTATGATAATGCAAAGTGCACTCTGTTGGTAAAACTGAATGACGTGCAATGTTTTGACCATCGGGTGGTGCTGTAGTGCAGTTGTGCTTTCTTAAATACCTGTACTGTACATAGTTGTAATGTGAAGTCACTGAGTCTTTTGTTTTTTATGTTCAAAAACTTTATTGAGGTAATTATTGTTTATCTTTGTGTTTGTTATTGCAGTAGTCATTAAAACCGGAAATTAGTTCTTGAAAATAGCTGCTGTGAGTTAATTTGTGGGATTGTGGGTGTTCTGGATGAAGTTAGTGTTTTCATGGGTGGTGGGGCGGAGGTGGTGGCCACATTAGTGTGCGCGGGGGGGCACGCAGGGGGGTTTCGCCCGGGGAGTAAATCACTCTAGGACCGCCACTGCGTTCATATATGTTTTGCTTTCTTGTTTTTTCACTTTGCACATTTTTGGGTTTCTGTGTGTTTGGCCAATGCCATTTTTTGCCTCCACATGGCACCTTTACTAATCCATTTTCTGTATACAGCTCTCACTGCATTGCTTTTTGTAACTTTTTTTCAGTTTTTGCATTCCATGAGCAAGTGGATGATGTCCATATGTCAAAACATTTCCATATCTTTTGGTTCAGTTCTTAGGTTTTTCTTAGTATTGAGGTCCTGTGGTTCTTGGGTCCAGAATTACTCGGGTTTTTGTTTCCTGTCTTGTCATCTGTATTCCTTCTTTTCTTTGGATTCATGTCTTTATTTGTTGTATGCTTTTGATTGCTTGGTTGTTTAATCTGTTTCCTCATTTTTGGTGCTCTGGGCAAAAACAGGTTGACTGTGCTTGTGGCCCTGGTGGACGTTCTTGCCCCTCCCGTATTGACAGTTTTTGCAAGACCCATGATTCCACTGTTTATGATTCTGTTTCTGCTCCTAGTCCTCCAGGTCTCACAGCTCCAGTTTTTGGTGATCCTCCTGACAGACCCCTTACCTCAGTTTCTGGCCGTGTCTGTCCACATGGTCGCCTCCGGACCCTGTCGGTGCTCACCTGCCTGATACCCTGTCTAACCCCTGCATACTCCTCCGTCGCCCGTCTGTGGGTCCTTTTTTGTTGCAATCGGCCACTTGCCTCCTCTCCCCTAGGCTGTGGGTGGGTTCTGTGGGTCCCTGCCTGGTCTCAGGGTCTTGAGACCACCTTGGGGCAACTGTTTGTGTGATTTGGTGCTATATAAATAAAATTGATTTTGAATTGATTTTTTTCTCCCTCCTCCATCCACCCTCCTTCCCACCCGTAGTCGTCTGTGAGCGGGTTATCCCACTCAGGGTTTTGGGGGGGGTGGTGTGGGCAGCCCCCGGTGTTGGCTGCATTGGTGGCGGGGTGCTGTCATATTTTAGCCATTTGTCATATTTATTTGGCCTCTACTGGTGGTTGGCTCTCACTGCGGTATTGTATCACTTCCTGTTCCGGAGCACAGCGGTGTTTTGCTGTATCTGTTAGCTGTTTAATCTGCGCAGTTAGATTGATCTAGTTAACTAGATAACGATTTGTTTCACAGTGTAATCTTCACGTGCCTTAACTAAAGCACTCCCTCTGCTGAATCACCTCTAAATTATTTACACATTATTCACTTTGCGTGTTTTTAGGAATCCGCTAGCTTAGCGCAGCTACTAGCTCTTAGCCGGTTTAGCATGGCGGCTTCTCCTGTCTCTCCCGCACTTTTCTGCTCTGGGTGTGAAATGTTTAGTTATTCCTCGGCCTCCTTTAGCAGTAATGGTACTTGTAATAAGTGTAGCTTATTCGTAGCTTTGGAGGCCAGGCTGGGCGAATTGGAGACTCGGCTCCGCACCGTGGAAAATTCTACAGCTAGCCAGGCCCCTGTAGTCGGTGCGGACCAAGGTAGCTTAGCCGCCGTTAGTTCCCTCTGGCAGATCCCGAGCAGCCGGGAAAGCAGGCCGACTGGGTGACTGTGAGGAGGAAGCGTAGTCCTAAACAGAAGCCCCGTGTACACCGCCAACCCGTTCACATTTCTAACCGTTTTTCCCCACTCGGCGACACACCCGCCGAGGATCAAACTCTGGTTATTGGCGACTCTGTTTTGAGAAATGTGAAGTTAGCGACACCAGCAACCATAGTCAATTGTCTTCCGGGGGCCAGAGCAGGCGACATTGAAGGAAATTTGAAACTGCTGGCTAAGGCTAAGCGTAAATTTGGTAAGATTGTAATTCACGTCGGCAGTAATGACACCCGGTTACGCCAATCGGAGGTCACTAAAATTAACATTGAATCGGTGTGTAACTTTGCAAAAACAATGTCGGACTCTGTAGTTTTCTCTGGGCCCCTCCCCAATCGGACCGGGAGTGACATGTTTAGCCGCATGTTCTCCTTGAATTGCTGGCTGTCTGAGTGGTGTCCAAAAAATGAGGTGGGCTTCATAGATAATTGGCAAAGCTTCTGGGGAAAACCTGGTCTTGTTAGGAGAGACGGCATCCATCCCACTTTGGATGGAGCAGCTCTCATTTCTAGAAATCTGGCCAATTTTCTTAAATCCTCCAAACCGTGACTATCCAGGGTTGGGACCAGGAAGCAGAGTTGTAGTCTTACACACCTCTCTGCAGCTTCTCTCCCCCTGCCATCCCCTCATTACCCCATCCCCGTAGAGACGGTGCCTGCTCCCAGACCACCAATAACCAGCAAAAATCTATTTAAGCATAAAAATTCAAAAAGAAAAAATAATATAGCACCTTCAACTGCACCACAGACTAAAACAGTTAAATGTGGTCTATTAAACATTAGGTCTCTCTCTTCTAAGTCCCTGTTAGTAAATGATATAATAATTGATCAACATATTGATTTATTCTGCCTTACAGAAACCTGGTTACAGCAGGATGAATATGTTAGTTTAAATGAGTCAACACCCCCGAGTCACACTAACTGCCAGAATGCTCGTAGCACGGGCCGAGGCGGAGGATTAGCAGCAATCTTCCACTCCAGCTTATTAATTAATCAAAAACCCAGACAGAGCTTTAATTCATTTGAAAGCTTGACTCTTAGTCTTGTCCATCCAAATTGGAAGTCCCAAAAACCAGTTTTATTTGTTGTTATCTATCGTCCACCTGGTCGTTACTGTGAGTTTCTCTGTGAATTTTCAGACCTTTTGTCTGACTTAGTGCTTAGCTCAGATAAGATAATTATAGTGGGCGATTTTAACATCCACACAGATGCTGAGAATGACAGCCTCAACACTGCATTTAAACTTTTTTTTTTTTTTTTTTAAACAGGTTATTTATTTCAGCAACAACACAGCATAAAGACAACATATCAAACAAATCAAAAAAACAAGATCAAATTTAAACACCGTGTGCCTGAAAAGGGGGTGGGAAGAAGCAAAGCTTATAAATTACCCACCCCTCATACCCCATCCCAAAAGTCCAAGTCCAACATATAATTACACTTATGCTCACACTCCTATATATACAAATAAGCAAATTAAATACATACATCCACAAATTATACATCTTTTTTTTTTTTTTAATTATGATTTTCTTTATATCCAGAAATTATTAATTTCTTATAATGTTTCTTAAAACAGACTAAAGAACTACATAATCTAATTTCCACAGGACATTTGTTCCAAATCTTCACCCCTTTAACTGAAACACAAAAACCCTTGACATTAGTACGTACGGGAGGCTTCTTAAAAACCATACATCCTCGTAAACTGTATTCAGATTTCCTGATCTTGAACAGGCTCTGGACATAAAGTGGCAAGGCCTGGTTATTAGCTTTGTACAAAGTTTGTATGGTGATATAATCCACTAAATCTCTAAATTTCAGTAAATTTAAAGTCATAAACAGAGAATGCGTTGGCTCAAGATAAGGTTTATTACAGATGATTCTGATGGCATGTTTTTGTAAAAGAAATACATGATTGGTATTTGATTTGTAAGTGTTACCCCAGAGTTCGATACAATATGTCATATATGGTACAATTAAAGAATGATATAATCTGAGTAGCCCATCCTGGGACAATATGTCCTTGACCCTGTACATGATAGCGATAGATTTTGACATTTTAAATTTTATATAATTTATATGAGGTTTCCAGCTGAGTTTATTGTCAATTATAACACCTAGAAATTTGTTCTCAGTTACTATCTGTATTTCCATATTGTTAATGGTTACACTTTTACATTTAGGCACAAGTTTATTTCCAAAAATCATACATTTGGTTTTCCCAAGATGAAGTGACAATTTATTAGCATCAAACCAAGCCTTAAATTTATCCAGTTCGTTTACCACCGTGTCCAGAAGCTGTTCAAGATTATCACCACTGCAAAATACAGTTGTGTCATCTGCAAAAGAACACACCTCAGTACCCGTGA